>NC_142949.1:31514314-31546814 GCF_046866305.1 Octopus bimaculoides | reverse complement strand
TGTGTATATACGTGTTGTATTTCCCTTTGAAGTTTTCCTACTGTACGCTTTGGTAAGTTTGCTTTTATGTTGTCAATGTATACGGTTTGTATACCTGTATCGCGGTGTTTTTATTTTGTATATATAGGTTTTTTTTGCAGTTGCTGTTTTGCATTCTCTGTGAGTGTGTATACAGGTGCGTGTGTGTGCGGGTCGTTTGCCTTGTAGCCACGTTTCCTTTCAGTACGTATTCTTTCTCTTTCACTCTCTCTTTCCTACTCTTCCTTTCCCTCTCTTTGTTTCTCTTCCTCTCTGTTTCACTTCTCTGCTCTCTCTCTCTCTCTCTCTCTCGTTCTTTCTCCTTTTCACATCTTTTTCTCTTTACATATCAGGTTTATTATTATTATTTTTATTTTTTTATATTTGCTTTTCTTTTTACCTGTAGTGAGAGATATTAATCCTGCAGTCATATTACTGCTAGTGTGTATGTGTGTACGTGTACGTGTCTCTCCCTCTATTTCCCTCTCTTTCTCAGTCTTTCCCTCTCTCTCTCTCTCAGTCTCTCACTCTCTTTCTCTCTCTCTCTCTCTCTCTGCGGGTATCTAAATAAATATGTGTGTGTGTGTGTGTGTGTGAAGGGATGACTACTAAAGTGGACATCCAATATGCTAGAAAGAGGTCATCAACGACACAACCACAAAGAAAAATATAGGATGTCCACTTAGTGGTCCTCCCTTCTCATACACATGTAATACAATTTTTCTGAATTTTTAGATTTTTTATATGCTAGGCCACTTGGTTTTAAATTGAATTAATATTCAATTTATCACCCTATATATATATATATATATGTGTGTGTGTGTGTGTGTGTGACCGTTGCCAGTACCGCCTGACTGGCCTTTGTAGGGTTTTCGAGTGAGATCGTTGCCAGTGCCCCTGGACTGGCTCTTGTGCGGGTGGCACATAAAAGACATCATTTCGAGCGTGGCCGTTTTCGTGCGGGTGACACGTAAAAGCACCCACTACACTCTCTGAGTGGTTGGCGTTAGGAAGGGCATCCAGCTGTAGAAACTCTACCAAATTAGATTGGAGCCTGGTGTTGCCATCCGGTTTCACCAGTCCTCAATCAAATCGTCCAACCCATGCTAGCGTGGAAAGCGGGCGTTAAACGATGATGATGATGATGATGATGATATACACACATATATATCTACTCGTGTGTTCCTCTTCAACCTTTTACATATATATATCTTTCTCTCCCCCTCTCTTTATCTATCTATCTATCTATCTATCTATCTATTTATCTATATATTTATCTATCAATCTATTTATCTGTATGTATGTGTACGCTCATACGTGTGTGTGTTTGTGCGTGTGTCTGCTGGTCTCTCTCTCTCTCTCTCACAATGCCAGTACACCAGCTCGCTTGGCAGTTCCTCTATTAATACCTGATGAATGCAAATAATAAAACGGACTTTCATATAAACCTCTAATATTCATGGAAGATACAAAACTAAAAACAGGATACACGCATGCTATACGTACCCTAGTACCCTACTTTATGATGGCAACCTTATGTACTTCAGAGAAATACCGTTATCACTTTTACATAAATTTATCAGCCCTTCATTTGTAATTAGCTTAATAGGTGCCAACGTACGAAACTCCTGGCCCTTGATTGAGTCACTCAGTTACTCCTGCCAAATATTAATCCTTTCTGTTATAGGCACAGGGCCCGAAATCTGGGGAGGGAGGTTGTCTATAAAATCAACCCCCTGTACTCAACTGGTACTTATTGTGATCGACCCCGAATGGATGATAGGTAAAGTCGACCTCGGTGGAATTTGAACTCAGAACGTAACTGCAGACCTTTCCAAGTATTAATTTCTAGCAGTAATATAATTGGAGGATTAAAATCACTGAAAGCCATGGAAAGGGAAATGACCATTGAAAAGGTGATGACACCGGCGGTGCCCCAGCTAGGCCGCAACAGTTGGGCTGAAACGCATAAGAGTAAAAATGTGTGTGTGTGTGTGTGTGTGTGTGTGTGTGTGTGTGTGTGTGTGTGTGTGTGTGTGTGTGTGCGCGCGCGTAACCATCTCTTTATTATTGACAAAGTGGCTTAGTTTTCATGTTGCTATAGCAGCAATAATTATGAGTAAAAATCAGTTATCGAGAATGACGAGTTTGTGGTTGCAGTGGTGGTTGAGGGAGTGGCGATTATAGTGGCGGTGGTGGTGATGGTAGGGGTGGTGGCGGTTGTGGTGGTGATGGTAGGGGTGGTGGCGGTTGTGGTGGTGGTGGTGGTGGTGGCTCCAAGTTAATAGTTGTGATACTTTCAATTGTTGTTATATTATTGTAATCATGCAAGGACAACCCCATATATACATACATATACACATACATAGATAGGCGCGTACACACAAACACACCATCTAAATGAGTTAACGCATCGAAGAGTTCAAAAACTGTTAAATTTGCGGTACTTCCCCCCCCCCCCTTCCCCTCACCGCCACCACTTCAGGCCTTATCATTTCTAAGGCCAGTTACCTGGTTTTTCCAAAGCGTATAAGTAACTAAAATCACGATCCGTTACAGGGCTTAAGGCCCAGCAATTTTTGAACGGGGGGGGGGGGGGGGGGAAGGCCCACATTGATTACATCGACCCTAGTACTTTAATGCAACTTTATTTTATCAGTCTCCGAAAAGATGGAAGACAGTGTAGATACCAACGAAGTTGGACCTCAGAATGGAAAGAGCCGGACGTACTGCAGGTCCGCCGTACTGCAGGTCTGTTAAATCTAAAGAGCCAAGATTCATTATCTCCCTTGAACTTGTCTAGTTAGCCTTTTAGATTACTTCCCTTAAATATAATTTCTTTTCTTTTTTCTTTTGTCTTTCTCCCCTCAACTTTCTCTTTTTCTTTCTCCCTCTCTATGTCTCTCAGGATATTATTTTTCATAATACCAGTGGCTTAGCATGCGCAAAAAAAAACCATAAGCTGAACACACCTTATGGGGATTTGATCTTAGAATATAAAAGGTCAAAGGAAATACTGCCTGCATTGTGCTCCGTATACTAACGATTCTGCGAGCTCGCTATACTCAACACTTTTGTGGGGGTGGGGTTTGATAAACCTTTCGTTGTATATTTCGCTATTTCTTTATCTGGTTTTTTGGGGGTTTTTTTATAATCAGGTTTGCAAGATTCCTCATGTGAAATCGTGTGTTGAAGCAAATTTTGTTGTCTCTGGGGGTAGTGATATTGTCTTAATGCCTTATTATCTAACACACTCACCGGTTCGATTTCCATTCATTTACTATATATATATATATATATATATATATATATATATATATATATATATATTACCTTCCAAAATTAACGTTATTTTTGCAACTTTGTCGATGTTGACTCCGTCCGTTATTGGACCAAAAATTTGGGAAGAAATAAGATATATATATATATAAATAATGAACTGTGAGGGGAAATCGAACCGGTGAGTGTGTCAGATAAAGTATTAAGACAATATCACTCATACAAGAGAACAACAAAATTTCGTTGTCCAGTTCTGTGAAATAAAGGGACATAACTCCATTTTAACTATTGCAGTCATCGTGTTTTTATTCTTATCTTTCTGGATTAAATAGAGGGGAGAAATATTTCCATCCATCCGGATCCCTTCCTTCCTCCTTCCGTTCCCCTGTCACGCTTCGTCTTTCCTTATCTCTCGGTCTCTCTCTCTCATTCTCATTCTCAGTCTCTTTCTCTGTGTGTCTCTCTCTCTCTCGCTCTCTATTTATATATATATATATATATATATTTGAGATCTCAGATTTTTCCTGAATCTCCCTGATTCTTTTAATGTGCTTGTTACCTGGTATTAAATTATATTAATTTACCCTATCGTTTAATTTATATATATATATATATATATATATATATATATATATATATATATATATAGGTAGGCACAGGAGCGACTGTGTCGAAAATAGCTTGCTAACCAACCACATCGTTCCCGGTTCAGTCCCACTGCGTGGAACTTTGGACAAGTGCCTTCTATAGTCTCGGGCTGTGAGTAAGAAGCCCAGTGTATAAATTTAAATATATGTATGTTTGTGTTTCTCCCCCCCCCCCATCGCTTTGTGTGTTTACGTCCCCGTAACTAAGACACCTATAGAATAAGTACTAGGCTTTGTTCGATTTGTTCGACTAAAGGTGGTGCTCCAGCATGGCCGCAGACAGATGACAGAAACATGTAAAAGAATACACACTGCTTGGCACTAATATTTTGCTACTATTCACGATCGGGCGGTCCATCAGCGCAAATCAGTCTACGTTGTTGGCTGTATATTACATAGGAGCTATTGCTTTATAAGTTTGACTAGAGTTGCCTCTCTTAGGTATATCCCATTGATAAAAGCCAAGTAGCTTGAAACATCGATGTCTAGGATTCCTAATAGATGGCGACACGGAACAAATAGGGTGCTTTCACACCTTTTTGCCATAAGAGAAATATTTTCACCACGGTAACTGCAGTGTATTTGCCTCTTACCAGTTAAAATATGTCACAAACTTATTTTAACTAACCTAAAACTTTGCTTACGCCTAAACACTGCTTGGCGCTAAGGTTTCGGCAATATATATCTGCTTATTATGTACAGCAATCCCTCAACTGTCATGGGTGTTACATTATAAAAAAAAAAACCACGATAGGGGAAAATCCATGAAGTAGAAACTACTGTACTGTATTTTTTTTATTTCTATAATTTGTATATATTTATTTTATCATAAATGCAAAACAACTCCACGGAGGAAGTGGTGTAAGCTTAAATGATAAACCGCGATAGGTGAGAAAAATTTCGCAAAAGGCCAGAACAGGACAAAATGAGAAATATACCTGGAGAACACATTATTTTTCTTTGTGGTTGGGTCGTTGATGACCTCTTTCTAGCATATTGGATGTCCACCTAGTGGTCATCCCTTTTACACACACACACACACACACACACACACACACACACACACACACACACACACACACACACACACACACACACACACACATATATATATATATATATATATATATATATACACGCAGGAGTGGCTGTGTGGTAAGTAGCTTGCTTACCAACCACACAGTTCTGGGTTCAGTCCCACTGCGTGGCACCTTGGGCAAGTGTCTTCTACTATAGCCTCGGGCCGACCAAAGCCTTGAGTAGATTTGGTAGACGGAAACTGAAAGAAGCCTGTCATATATATATATGTGTGTGTGTGTGTGTTTGTGTGTCTGTGTCTGTGCCCCCAACATCGCTTGACAACCGATGGTGGTGTGTTTACGTCCCCGTAATCTAGCGGTTCGGCAAAAGAGACCGATAGAATAAGTACTAGGCATCCAAAGAATAAGTCCTGGGGTCGATTTGCTCGACTAAAGGCGGTGTTCCAGCATGGCCACAGTCAAATGACTGAAACAAGTAAAAGAGTAAAAGGTATATATATATATATATATATATATATATATATAATAATTTTCCCAGGGGATGTAGCGACCGTTACCAATATAGCATAAGAACTTACCTTAGGAGATCATTAACTAGATTCCTTAAGGGGCGTTCTCACAGTTTATATTTATATTATAAGGTTTTTAAACTTTTAAATTTTCATATTCAAAAGAGACAGAGACTTCAAACATAGAGTGGTGAATAAATCGATATATCGAATTTGAAGTCTCTGTCTCTTTTGAATATAAAAATTTTAAAGTTTAAAAACCTTATATATATATATATATATATATATATATATATATATATATATATACAAACAAACACACACACGACGGGCTTCTTTCAGTTTCCGTCTATCAAATCCACTCACAAGGCTTTTGTTGGCCTAGGGCTATAGTTGAGGACACTTTCCCGATGTGTCACGCACCTGACAGAACCGGAATTCTGTGGTTGAGCAGCAAACTTTTTTTGCCACACAACCACGCCTACAATCTATATAAGGGCAGATGTTCTTTTCTTTTTTTCTTTTCTTTCTTCTTTCACAAAACTCGTCTCTTTATGTCACTTTCTTTCTCTCGTAGTAAACATCTTTTCGTCTCTTTGCCTTTTTATTGTGCAGTGACTTCTCTTTTTAAATAATATACATTCTCTCATTAATTAATTAATTAAATAACTTACTTATCTCTACCCGTTCCTCTCTCTCTTTCTTTCTTTCTTTCTTTTTCTTTCTCACTCTTTTTGTTTTTTCTCGCTTTCTTCATCTTTCCCCCTCATCTCTCACACCACTACTATCACCACCACTACCTTTAACATACAACATAATCAACCCACTACTCCACACACAAAAAAAAAATAATAATAAATAAATAAATTAAATAATCTCCGTACTTTTCCGTATATATGCGTCAAGTTCCGGTAGTGTTAAAGTTTACACGGTGACGTATGTCATGTGAATGAACATCGTTGCTAATTACACCTCCAAAAAACAACAACAACAACAACGACGACGACGAAGATAACGATGACAGCTTTCGATGATAACAGCAATGGTAGTGAAAATAGAAAGGGATTCATCGCCGGTTTACCGCAACATACACTATCATCCGTTTCTTTCGTCTGTAAATATTTAACGTAAATTCATTTCAGAAACATTTTACAAGGAACATGACATTACAACGAACACAGCACATTACCTCGCAACTTCAACACTAGGTACCTCTCGCTCTCACACGTACAAATATAATATATATATATATATATATATATATATATATATATATATATATATGTATGTATAATATATCTTTATATTTATGTGCACTAATAACACACTTCTCTGACAATCCAACGTAAAGCACATGACAGCATTCAGTCACGCTTATTATAAATAGATATCTATATGCACACGAGCAATTAAAACACACACACATACTCATAAACATGGGCACTTAACACACTCACAATACACATATATACACAAGCAATTAACACACCCTCAAACACATACACGGATACTCGTCTAAATAACACCTAAGTACACGTAGTTTATGCATACATACGAGTAAATTAGACAGATTTTTAATTATAACTAGCCTGATTGTCTCCTGTTCCTATATGAACAAATAATAATAACAATTATTGTTATTAATATGACCTATTTATGGTCAAACCAATATATGAGTGATAACCGTCCCAGCACGTCTAAACAATATCTTGACAAACGGATTGACAGACAAATAGAAGAACAATATACACAAGGAAGAACGGTCTTGGAGAAAAATTAAACATGTGTTATTGTGTATCAGTTAATTGATTAATTAGTTAACAAGTTCGTTAAATTGTATAATTCAATCATCTACCCCGATCACAGACAGTTATTGTGGCATATATTAAAACGACTATAAACAACGAAAATGCCGCCTCAAAGCTTCTGTAACGCTAACATGTACAATGTTATAATTTTGGGGTTATCCTTCATGTTTATCTTCACAGCATTCCAGACCACGTCCATGGTTCAGGTAAAAGAAAAATATTACCTTTATTTATTTATTGATCTATTTATATATATATATATATATATATATATATATATATATATATATATATATATATATATATATATATAGGCATAACTACAGATGCGCGCCCCATCTCGCTCGCTAATTTTGTTTCCTCATAACTCTCTGAAAAACGTATATCTTTTTCTCGTATTCTATCTTTTACTGCAAATATCTTGGGAACCGCCTTAAAGAAATTTTAGTCGCATGAATCGACCCCAGTGTTTAGTATATACTTTAATCCCTCGTCATTTCGCGGTTTATTTAAGCTTACGCCGATTCTTCCGTGGTGTTGTTTTGCTTTTATAATAAAATAAATATATACAATTATAAAAATAATTCTAAAAATATACAGTACACTACTGTTTCTACTTCGCGGATTTTCGCCTATTGCGGTGGGATTTGGAACGTAGCATCTGCGATAGTCGAGAGATTATACATACATACATACATATATATATATATATATATATATATATATATATATATATATATTAAGCCTGGTACTTATTCTGTCGGACACTTGCAGATCCGGTAAGTTACGTGGACGTAAACACAACACCGGCTGTCAAGCAGTTGTGGTGAACGGACACACACACACACACACACACACACACACACACACACACATATATATATATATTTATATATATATATATGACGGGCTTCTTTCATCTCCGTCTACCAAAATCCACGTTTCATGGTTTGCTACCTCACCAGCTCCTTTATAGGATCCAGTGGCTAGACACAGCCACGCCTGCGTCTAAAACTTGAAATTGGGCAAGTGTCTTCTACTATAGCCTCAGGCCGACCAAAGCCTTGTGAGTGGATTTGGTAGACGGAAACTGAAAGAAGCCCGTCGTATATACATATATATATATGTATGTTTGTGTGTCTGTCTTTTGTCCCCCCCAGCATCGCTTGACAACCGATGGTGGTGTGTTTATGTCCCCGTAACTTAGCGGTTCGGCAAAAAGAGAATGATAGAATAAGTACTAGGCTTCCAAACAATAAGTCCTGGAGTCGATTTGCTCGACTAAAGGTGGTGCTCCAGCATGGCCGCAGTCAAATGACCGAAACAAGTAAAAGAGTAAAGTGTATAACAGTAATCTACACAATCTAAAATGTATAACTGCCAAATATCATTAAAAGAAAGGGCATTTTTTTCAGAAAGATATGAAGAAACAAAATCGTTTGGACCAGGGCACACATCTGTAATTGTTTATGTTTTTAGACAACTTGTGAACAATAGCGTCTATGGTTACAAATTTGTAGCAACAGAGTTCTGTTGATTGTTTATTGAATTCCCTGCAGTGAGTGACAAACATGTTTTTTGTTTGTTTTTGTTTCTCTTTTCTTCTTCTACTTGGTATTAAATTAGTATTGTTAGGAACTTCATTCATATTCGAAAATAAATCATCCTTAGTATGTATGTGTGTGTGTATATATATATATATATATATATATATATATATACATATATATAAAATTAATACATAGGGTAAAAATCAGATATTAATTAATATCGAATTATTACCAGGAAGCTAGCACATATCTGAGATTTTAGGGGATTAAGGTATATTTATATATATATAATGTTGACCAGTAAAGTGGACATTTAATATGCTAGAAATGGATATGTGGTCTATTTCTAGCATATTAAATGTCCACTTTACTGGTCAACTTTATATATATATATATATATATATATATATATATATATATACATAGATACATGCATACATATACACACATACATACACCCATTGAAGCCGGACATTAAACGATGTTGATGATAAATATATGTATATATATCGTTTTTTTGGGGTGGGGGGAGAAGCACACTTTAAGAAGTAGCGCAGTCTATATTTATTACTGGTGAAGGCCGCTTTATAGGGTTACTCTGGATTTCTCACCATAAAGGGTACTTTTATGGCATATCTTCAGACCCTAAAACCTGTTGGCCTATGACCCCTTTAAAATATTGAGCTCCATATTTTAAAGATCCCATAGGCCAACAGATCTAAGGGTCTGGTGAGAAACCTAGGGTAGCCCTAATAACCGGCCTTCACCAGTAATATATATATATATATATATATATATATATATATATATATAAGAACCCACAAATTTGAGGTTTTGTGCCTATAGTAGGAAGGATTATTAAGCTGATGTTTGGAACAGATCAACAGGAAATTTTGATGGAAATTTTAAATTAAGATAACTTGAAAACGCGATGTTTGTATCATAGAACCAGCGTTGATATCAAAAGGGTTAACAACCCATATGATCGCTCAATTAGCTAGAAAATTACCCCATCAATATCCCAAAAGAGATTGTATTATGCAAGTCTAACATGCCTTGAAATAAAAGGTGTAATGGACATTACTGGAATAGCTGACTTTGGGCTATGAACAACAACAATATAGAAGATACAGAATGTCTTAAGTAATCAAGAAACAATGAGTAAAAGTCAAGTTATCCTCCCCATTTAAATTGGCCATATTTGGCCCCAGTGTTCTATCTATTTTGTGTTCAAACTGGCTAGAACTGACCTCTTACACCTCCCCTACAATGTCACTGTAAAACTAAGCAATCACATCATTGAAATCTCGAAGCTACAACATAATGCACGATAAATTCGATATGATGTGAATAAATAGATATGTTTAAAAGTATTTATAAGTTGGCAGTGTCGTAGTCCTGCGAGAAATGCAAAAGTAATACGAGACAGTATCTAGTTCACACTCTGTAAAGTGGTTGGTATTAGGAAAACTCTATACACCATGCTAAAGGAGACAGTAGAGTCATCAGTAATTACCGTACCATCCAGCCCATGCCATCATGGGATATAGACGTTAAATGATGATGATGAAGTTAGCGAAGTGACTTTAAATATTTTTTTATAAAGGTCAAAGTGGAATCATCAAATGCGGGGCAGATGTGAACTAGTTGTCACATACTAAACCATTCTCATACCTGGTCTTGCCTATTGTAATTTTATATCCTGTTGTGTCATCAGCTACAACCATTTATTATTTTAGTTGTGACATTCCTACACAAGTCTGCTCACCAAAAAAACCACACAAATTTATTTCCTCATAACTTTCAGAAAAATAAATATTTCTGAATGAAATTTTTTTCTGCAAATATCTTTCGGACGGTGTAGATTATGGTTGTATTGGAATTTAATGTGTAAAACAAAGGAAAGAAAATAGGTTGGTGTGTACACTTTCATACTGACACACATTACATAAATATCCACAAAGTGAAACTTGAAATTTTGAAACAATTGTGTCACATGTCAGTATGAATTGGTGCACACCCATTAATTCTTTCACTTTTTTTTTTTTACATTAAATTCTATTTTAATCTTAAGTTACACTATCACAAGGGTATATTTTTTTCATTTTTTTTTTATCTTGTTTTAGTCATTGGACTGCAGTCATATTGTGGCACCGCCTTGAGGAAACTTAGTCAAACTAATCAACCCCAGTACTTATCATTTGAAACCTGGTACTCAGTGTGCCAGTATCTTTTGCCGAATCTCTAAGTGACAGGGACATAAACATACCAACACCCCTTGTCAAGCAGTGGTGGGGGACAAACACACACCATGGGTTTCTTTCAGTTTCCATCTACGAAATCAACTTATAAGGCTCTGGTCAGCCTGAGGCTATAGTAGAAAACTCACTTATCTAAGGTGCCATGCAGTGAGAATGAACCAAGAACCATGTTGTTGGTGGGGCACACTTGTATAGTTATGCCTCGTTTTCTTCCTCTTTAATAGTTTCTTTGTGACTGTGGCTGTAATATGAACAGATGTTGCCATTTACTATTCGGTCACATACTTCTTAAATATCAATAACAGAGCTAAAAGTTTACTATAAAAGGAGAGCAGCTGACTTACTGAATACTAGGCTATCACATATGTAAAGAGTAAAGAACCTCTTCAATCCCGAATGACCATTGGATTGGACCTAGGAAGTTACCCTCTAAGGCACAAGTCCGGGCAAGGTTGTTTATGGAAGAGCAGCAGTCACCCATGCATGCCAGTTACCTCCTCTCTTGCCACCAATGATATCCAAGGGAAAAAGCAAAGATCGATACAGGTTGGCACCAGTGACATAACAATCGATTTCTACAGCTGAATAAACTGGATCAATGTGAAATAAAGTGTCTTGCTCAGGAACTCAACACACAACCCAGTCCGGGAATTGTACTCATACCCTCATGATTGTAAGGCCGATACCTCTACAACACATATGTAACTAGGCAGATTACCTAGGTAATTATTTGACAAACACTTCCTCTCTAGATGTAGTCATGGCTGTGTAGTTAAGAAGGTTGCTTTGAAAGCCCTTGGTTTCAGGTTCTATCCCAGTGTGACATCTTGAGCAAGTATCTTCTTCTATAGCCCCAAGCTGAACAAT
The DNA here is from genome assembly GCF_046866305.1 of Octopus bimaculoides. Lineage (NCBI taxonomy): Eukaryota > Metazoa > Mollusca > Cephalopoda > Octopoda > Octopodidae > Octopus > Octopus bimaculoides. The sequence continues at coordinate 31,534,835 of NC_142949.1, read as the reverse complement.
GTCTTATGCATTAATTTGGTAGACAGAAATTATAAGGGTACTCATCATATATATATGTATGTCTTTGTGTTTGTCACCCACCCACCCACCCACTCACCACCTATCAATTAATGTTGATTTGTTTCACTGACGTTATTACTGTTATTTCTTTATTTTCTGCAAACAAAGTGCACAAAAAAGCTACACGTTTGCATTATGTTATATATACACTAATAATAAAGGACGTTACCATATATACATTTACAAACCAAGGACGTTATATAGACCTCCTTGACTCAAGTTAGAAAAGGGGTGCATATTATACACAAGGTTTAGGTTTTACAGAGGTACAGCCCCCTAAAAATCCCCTGCGTATTATACTCAAGGGTGGAATATACTCGAGGATTTCTGGAATTCTGGAAGCCAGATAAAAAAACCTGATACTGTATTTATTTTATTGATTGTTACTTATTTTTCCGACCTTAGATGAATGAAAGATTAAGTGGAGCCAAACAAGATTTGAACTCGAAATGTAAAGGGACATAACTGTACAACAGCTATTTTTGATTGGCATTATCACACAGTCAACCGATCATATACACCCACCACACATACACACCTGTTTGCATACTATATATAAATATATATCAATCATAGCAAAGAAGTAGAAATAATAATTAGGTGATGTATAAAGTCCATATTGTCAGTGAAGAGATTTAACTGAAAATCGCAAAAAAGCAACACAAAACAGCAAAACAATTGGGAGTTCAAAGTTTAACTTCAGAATATACAAAATTAAGGAGTATTTCTCTGAGTAGTAGTAGTAGTAGTAGTAGTAGTAGTAGTAATAATAATACCAGGTGACAAACGATGAAGCAGACTTAAAATGCAGATGTTCCAGTCTTGGACTGCATTATCTTCTGGTGTATCTTTCATTTCTTTTCCTTTTTTTTTTTTTTTTTTTTTTGCCAAACCTTAATTAGAGAAGAAATGACAACAATTTTAGTCAAAGAAATTGACCCCATGACTTAGTCTTTGTAAGCCTAGTACTTATTCTGTTAGTCACCTTAGCAGGTACATAAACACATCACTACTAGTTGTCAAGCAATGGTTGGGGCACAGAGGCACACACACACACACATATATACAACAAGCTTCCTTCAGTTTCCGTCTACCAAATCCACTTAGAAGGCTTCCGTCGGCCTGAGGCTATAGTGGAAAGTGCCACACAGTGAGACTGAACCTGGAATCATGTGGTTGTGAAGCAAGCGTCTTACCACACAGCCACACATCTATGAGTTTGTTTTGTACTTTATTTCTTTTTTTTTTTTTTTTTTTTTTTCTTCCTTTTATGTGGAAGATAGCAGGTTCAAATATTTGAAACAGTAGCAGCCTCTCCTCTCCACATCATTGATACAATCCAAGAGAAAGGCAAAGGTCGATATAGTTTGGCACCAGCGATGTCACAACTCATTTCTACAGCTGAGTGAACTGGAGAAACGTGAAATAAAGTGTCTTGTTCAAGAGTACAACACACAGTCCGGTCCAGGAATCGAACTCACTACCTCATGATCGTGAGCCTGAGGCTCTAACCACTGAGCTATGTGCCACGTACACTACTCTAACGATAATTCACTCAGTAACTTTACTGTGAGAAGGCAGTGAGCTAGTAGAAACGTTAGCACACCGAGCGAAGTGCTTAGTGGTATTTCATGTCTTTACGTTCTGAGTTCAAATTCCACCAAGGTCGACTTTGCCTTTCATCCTTTCGGGGTCGATAAATTAAGTACCAGTTGCATACTGGGGTCAATCTAATCTTTACTGTTATCTTTGTTTTGTTCTGTATATCTGGGTCATTTTATCTGCATCGTTCTAACACGGAAAGTTTACCAATTATCTAGACAACTTTGGAATATATCTTTCTAAAGTGCTTTTCACATAATGACCGCATTGAAAAGAGTGGTACACTTCTTTAATCCTATCTCTAGTTTCAAAGTCCTTTGAAAATATTTTATTAAAATATAGGCCCAGACATTGGCTGTAGGTTAAGAAGCTTGCTTTGCAACCACACTGTTTTGAGTTCAGTCTCACTGCATGGCAGTTTGGGCAAGTGTCTTCTCCTATAGCTTTGAGGCCAACCATGCATTGGAAGTGAAAATGGTAGACTTTATGGATGCTATTTGTTCGTACATACATACATACATGTACACACTCCCTCTCTAATTATTTCCTTGTGTTCTTTACTGTTGAAGAGCCTAGGCTTGAAATGAAAAAGACTTTCTCACCTTGTCGAGCGTCAAGCTTATACACCTGCTTGTTGTTTATAGACCTGTCTTCGTCTTTTGTTGTTCTGTAAATTTCAACTATATATATATATATATATATATATATAGATATGTCATCATCATCGTTTAACGTCTGCTTTCCATGCTAGCATGGGTTGGACGATTTGACTGAGGACTGGTGAACCAGATGGCTACACCAGGCTCCAATATATATATATATATATATATATATATATATATATATAGTGGTAATACTTGATAAGTGTAAGCACCTGTGTATGCCAGATAGTGGCAGAGGTGAAAGAATATATCAATCATAAATTGAAAACAGAACACAAAGGATATTGCGGTACATGTGTTTCAAGCTTTATAAACAATTGACAGATTGTTTATAAAGCTTGAAACACGTGTACCGCGATATCCTTTGTGTTCTGTTTTCAATTTATGTTTGAGATATATATATATATAGTTGAGAGTAAGATATATATATACACACATACACATATATATTTATGCATATATATATGTATGTTTGTATATATATATATATATATATATATATATATATATAAATATGTATACACAGAAACACACACATATATAGACATAAATATATGTGTATACACATTGATATATATACACACATACATATTTGTATACACATTCATTATATATATATATAACATACTGTTCCATGATAGATAGGTAGATATATATAGTGGGCTTCTTTTCAGTTTCCGTCTACCAAATCCACTCGCACAGTTTTGTTTGGTCCATGCTACAGTAAAAATGTGTACCCACACAATGAGATTGAACCCAAAACCATGTGGTCTGCTACCACAACAGCTCCTTTATAGGATCCAGTTAGCTCAAGACATCATCAGGAGGAACCAAGTCTGGTATCGGCCCCTACACCTCTACCGTTTTGACGTGGCGGGGCCCCCACTTTCGGAGGTGTCTTCAGCTCTGGTGTTGAGTGCATGTCTTTTTTCTTCTGTTCCCTGACCTCTTTGATGCAGCGTCAACGAGTATCAGCGAAGTAATTAATGTTGGTATTGCTAGTGTTAAGCAAAACTAGAATATACCTCTGTATATGTAGGTATGTGTTTTCTCTGTATGTGTTAAGTTAAAATTATCCAGCAAACAATCTCTGTAATTGTGTTTGTCCTAACTTGAAATACTGGTTTCTTACAAGTCTCAATTGATAATTCCTAATTCCTTACTTCGTGTGTCAGACTAAACAATCACATAGTCTTCCAGACTATTTACTTTCATAGTTTCCTTTCCATTTTGTTTTTTATTTTATATTTTACAATTTTTAAAATTTATTTTTAATTATTTATTCATTTATTTGTTTTCATTCTTTCCAGAAAACCGTTCTTCACAGTGCTTCAAACACCACGAGACAAGGCGATGGTTACGTAAGGTAGATACATATTCCTTTGTCAATATCACTTGTAATCAATTTGACCAATAAACAGAAAGAAATGTAGTGCATTGGACTAAATCTCATGAAGTATTTTGCCTTGGCTGTTCTAGGTTCAAATCCTCTCACTTGATTTTTTTATTTCTATTTTATTTTATTTTATTTTTTTTACTTGGTTGGTCTCAAGGCAGGCATCAATCACCTTTGACCTTTATTGGTCCTCTAAGATTAATAAGAGAAATTAAATTGATGTTTGTTATTGTTTTGTGGTGGTTGTGATGTTTAAATTTGTGTAATGTTTTTTTTTTTTTTTTATTTCCTTCCTTTCATCTAGTCTCGGTGTTATCTACACAACGTTCGCCATCTGCAACTGGATCGCTCCTGTTATTATATTCTTGTGTGGCACCAAAATTTCTATGATAATGGGTGGTGTCACATATCTGTGAGTATAACTATGTAGTTATATCATCATCATAATCATCCATCGTAATCGTCATCATTGTCATTGTAACTGTCATCACAACCATCATCATTTTGTAACCACTGTCATCATCATTGTCATCATCATATCATCACTATTACTCATCAACATCACACCATCACCATATCATCATCGTCAACTCCTCAATATCTCTTTATTCTGTTATTCACAACTACACATCACCACATGTTCATATCCTTTCCTTTACATCCTATATGTCGTACCTGTTTACGGCCAAGTAAACTGGAACTTCAGAGTGAAGTGTACCATTTACAAACATGGCATAACAGCTTTGCCAATATTTGAACCTCTGATGCTTTAGTTTGTGGATTGCAGCAATGTGATAAACAGAACCAACACAGACCAGTGGGAGACCCCTTACTTGGCCACTCAGCCTGCTGACAAAAGTACCCAAAATTTCCTCTAATCACAGTTCAAAAAGGACATCTTGTACTAGGTTGGAAAGTAAGTCTTCTCACATTTCAAGATGGGGAATAAACGACTGTTTTGTTGGTATTAATTGATATATTTAATTAAGATAATATTTCTCCTCATTATTGATAACATTATTGTATCTACAGTTCTATATGAGGAATTATGTACATTATTTACATTGTTTACATTTGACGGATATTTGTCCTCATCTTGTTTGTTGTTCAAACAACGTTTCAGCTGATATACCTTCCAGCCTTCATCAGGTGTCTTGGGGAAATTTCGAACCTGGGTTCTCATTCCAAAGGTATTTTTCACTGCTGCTGCTACTGTTGCTGTTGTTCAGGTCACTACCTGGAATTGAACTCAGAATCTTGGGGTTAAGAATGCTGGCTACTAACCCCAAGATTCCAAGTTCGATTCTGGGCAATGACCTGAATAATAATAATAATCATCATCATCATCATCGTTTAACATCCGCTTTCCATGCTAGCATGGGCTGGACGATTCCTGGAAGCTGCTACCTACAAGTCATTAGTGATACATTACAGTCCCCAACATACAGTATGACAGAATGGTCATAGTGCTGTACTACTAATGATAGAGTCTACTCGATCAGGGAAAACCTAGAGCTAAAAACAATAGCTCACATGGTTCATTGTCTTTCAACATCAAAATTAGACAAATAAATCTCTTATCTTAATCTTTAATCAAAAGGAAGTGCCCGTGTCAATGACCTCAAGAGCTAATTCCATGTTTAAAGTTCAGTGGTGGTTCAAATACAAATTGTTGGAGATAATAAATATAATTTTAAAAATCCACTATACACAATTGAGTCAGTATTTAATTAAAATAGTCATCTGTGTAATATACTTAATGTATACACACCATTGATAGGCCATTACCTGCAGTATTTTTCCTGTGATAACATCTCTTATGGATGTGTTGTATTAAAAACACCATAAATATCCAAGAGAGAGAGAGAGATTCATCATAGCTGTAAGCTGAAAGAATGGTAGATGCATTGATTGGCTGAGAGTATGCACCAATGCAAAAACTCAAAAGGACTGAAATGCACTGGAAGCTCTCATTGGTCACAGCTTGAATGACTTTTCATCTGTCTCTGATATTTATTGTATTTTCAGTCCATAAGCAAGTCCATAAGAAATGTTATTTCAGGACAAAATAGTGCAGCAACTGGCCTATAAACAATGTATATACATTAAGTATGATATATAGATGGCTGTCTTGATTTTAAAAATGCCATTCATCAGTTACATTTTAGTTAAATGTTTTATTTTCCAGACTGTTTATCTTGTCTTTCCTGAAACCAATATATTGGACTCTCTATTTAGGATCTGTCTTGATAGGATTTGGAGCAGCAGGTAATTGTTTAATCCCATATTAACCATTCAGTATTGATCTGGAACATTGGCTACCAAAAGTTTCTATATTGTTACTTTATTCTTCTTCACCCTTTTGTTACCAGTTGAAATACATTGCTTTTGTTTCAATTACTCATTAAAGTAATGATATAATGAAATAATTTTCTCCATGGGTGCATGCATGGCAAACTGGTTAAGAAACTTGCTTTGCAACCAGGTGGTTTCAGGTTCAGTTCGTCTGCATGACACCTAGAGAAAGTGTCTTCTGTTATAGCCCCGGACTGACCAAAGCCTTGTGATTGAATTCGGTAGATAGATGCTATGGCAACCTGTTGTATATATGTATGTGTGATTCTATGTACCAAATCCACTCACAAAGAATTATTTGGCCCAGAGTTATAGCAGAAATCACTTGCTGAAGGGGCCACGCAGTGAAACTGAACCTAAATTTACATGGCTGGGAAACAAGCTTCATAACCACTCAGCCACACCTGCACGTACATCATTTATTTATGTAATGTCTGTATAATTTACCATTTTTTCACATAGGTTTATCTAAAAAAAAAAAAAAATATAGAAATTAATAATAATTTCTTTTGAACTTCCACATTTCAGTCATTTGGACAGCACAAGGAGCATTTCTCACCAATAACTCTAACTCAGAGACAATGTCTAGGAACAGCGGAATATTTTGGGCTCTTTTACAGTGCAGGTAAGTTTGGCATGGATGGCTGCATACAGACGTGTTTGTGTGAGCGTGTATATATATCCAGGTTTAGGTGTAATAAGATATGTATTCATGTGCATACGTGTATGGATGTGAAGATATTTCAGTATATGTATGTTGTGTGTATACAGATAAATGTGTAATGAGGTGTATATAGGTGCAGATGTAAATATATGGATTTTCGATTTTCTACCATTGAAACAAAGTGACCCTCCAAATTTTTTCCATCCATTTTGAGAAGCGTTCCTGCAGCTACCTGGTCAATCCAGAAACCATGTCAAATCAGGCTGAAGTTTAGTGCAGCCCCTCAGCTTTCCAGCCCTGGTCAAACCGTCCAACCCCTGCCAGCATGGATAATGAACATTAAGTGATGGTGATGATATATATATATATATATATATATATATATATATATATATATATATATATATATATATATATATATATATATATAAGCAATGTTAATTCTCTAAATGAATCCACCCCTAGGGGTCAGCCACACTTAAGTGGCAATATACTACACTTTATATATATATATATATATATATATATATATATATATATATGAAGTTATGTCCAAGCTGGAAATGGATCTTATGTTTGTGTCAGACACCCGGAATTATGTAGCTTGCCCCCTTGGAAGAAATGCTTTTGTTCTATGCCTTATTTTTATTTGTTTTCCTTTTTTTTTTCTTTATTTGTTTGAATTTTTGCTTTTAGCCATTAATGTATGGTTAAGTAAGAACGGAACTTTGTCAAACTATGAGACTTAAGTAACACCAGTTGTGTGTGTGTGTGTGTGTGTGTGTGTGTGTGAGTGAGAAAGAGAGAGAGAGAGAGATGGGAAGAAAGAAATATTTGGTAGCAATGCAACACTGTGCCATATCATTCTGTGACATTTTCTCCAATTCCTTTGATTAATTTTGACCCCAATTTTCTTCTTCTTTTCCCTATTTTTATATAGTTTATTATGGGGTAACATCTACACTTATTTCACCTTCCAAGGAAAAGAGGTCATCAGTTCCCAAATGCGATTACAGTTATTTGCTGGTCTCAGCGGCGCCTGTGGACTTGGTGTCCTTCTCTTATTTATTCTCAGATCAAAAGTTCCACCTCCACCATTATCCAGTGTTGAACCTTCCAGTGATGAACCTTCCAGTGATAAGACTGAGAGCAGGTAAACATCTGTGAATATGATAAAATTGTTCAGAATTTGATGTCAGTAATTAATTACAAATTATATTTGTCTTTTTGTATTTTTTGTAAAACTTGTCCAAAAGGAAACAAGAATTTCCGTTTAACCCTTTTTTTAACTAGGCATATCTGGCCCAAATACCTGTTGTGTCTTATAAGAAACATCCACATAAAGGCAATAAGGAAACTACTTTTGAATTGTAAGGTCTCATAAATAATCCTATAACAACAAACTATTTTTTTTTTTGGTTGTTAAGGAAATCACCAGGGTCATTTGTTGTTCTGATGGCCCAGAAAGAAGAAAGTACTTTATTGACATTTCACATTACCATATAGCATATAGTGTAAACATGTTATGTAAATATGTAATGTAAACATGGAGGTGCAATGGCCCAGTGGTTAGGGCAACGGACTCGCGGTCATAGGATCGCGGTTTCGATTCCCAGACCGGGCATTGTGAGTGTTTATTGAGCGAAAACACCTAAAGCTCCAATTGGCTCCGGCAGGGGATGGTGGCGAACCCTGCTGTACTCTTCCACCACAACTTTCTCTCACTCTTACTTTCTGTTTCTGTTGTGCCTGTAATTCAAAGGGTCAGCCTTGTCACACTGTGTCATGCTGAATATCCCCGAGAACTACGTTAAGGGTACACGTGTCTGTGGAGTGCTCAGCCACTTGCACGTTAATTTCATGAGCAGGCTGTTCCGTTGATCGGATCAACTGGAACCCTCGACGTCGTAAGCGACGGAGTGCCAACAACAAGTGTAAACATGTATAAACCTTCAAACATCATGACACAATGACACAGTTGCTCTATTGATTATTTTATTGACTATCCTATTAAAATTAAAACCTTTTCACTTTGTTATTTTTATATTTTCATTTCAGTCCTGAGAACATTGTGGGTGTCAAAAGTACATTCTGTGAGTTCTTATTTTTCTCTTTCCTCTTTTTTCCTCTTCATTCTCTCTACTTTTACCTTTTCTCCTACTTACACTAATATATCCTCTCCTCCTGCTCTACATTTTGTGAAAACTTTGTTTAGTTTTTCTCACTAACTTTAATATTTATTTATTTATTTCTGTCTGTCTGTCTCTCTGTCTCTCTCTCTCGTTCCTGCCTCCTATGAGTCCATCATCTGCCAAAATTAAATCAACTTTGTCAGTAGAACCCTTCTTTACTGATTCAAGTGTATTTTGTGTTCTGGCTGGAATATTTTAAATCTTAGAACTAAAATGTGTTCCAATAATGTGCTAGAGGTCTGTAGGCATACAGGTCACCGTTTCAAACCCACCAGGGGAATCCTGTTGTATATTGGATCAGAACACCTAATTCTTCAGCATTTTTCTGTCTTATGTCCAACTACCAGGGACAGATACTCTTACTCCCTCCCTCCATCTATCCCTGTTTGTCAGTTTCTCCATTCCTCCTTATCTTTCTATCTCTCTCTCTCTCTTTGTCTGTCCACTTACTTTGGTTAGAATCCTAAGATAAACGTGATTTTTGTCTTGGACACTTTTACCAATCTGGCTCTTAATGTTTTACTGTTTCCATTGCAGTGAGGGCATTTCAATTGTTCAAGAATAAAGATATGCAACTGCTTCTCTTACCATTTGTGTACACAGGTAAGTACATATTTTTGATTCGGTCATTCATTACCTTTCCCTCTCACTGTCTTTCTAATAAGTACCAGGGATCTTTTTTTAAAACGGGGGCCACAGTTTTCATTAATGTTTTACGTAGTGTTTTTGGTACCGAAAGACTTTCAAACTTCGTATACTTATCTATTTTGTGTTATAGAACAGAAAAATATTTTTGTATTCGAATTTATTTCATGTAAAAAAATTGTCTTATTTCGATAATTTCAACCAATCACTGACAAGTATTCAGTTGTTTATATTTACTCCTTTGGCTGATTAAGCGGTGTAAAGCGTATTTAATCTCCATAACTTCTCTTTTTTTTTGCTTCGTTTTATTTGCTTTTTTCTTTTTAAATTTGCTGTTTTACCCTAACCCTAACCCTAGAGTTAGGGTTAGCCTATAATAGAAAGGTTTATTAGCTACTGCCAATATGCTTCAGCCATTTTTTGACAAGGAAATAATAATTTTATCACCGATAGAATCGTTTGTTTATGTAGTCGGCACTTAATGTATATCGGCTGAATGGACGTCAGTGATTGGTTGAAATTACAGAAATACAACAACTTTAACATGGAATAACTTAGAGATTTCTTTTTTTTTTTAAGAAGACTAAGAGAAAAAGATGTTTTATATGACACATTCTACCAGTGTTCCAAGTTTCAAAGTGTTTCGTTAAGAAAATACTGTGGCCCCCGTTTTAAAAAAGATCCCTACTAACTCTTTATCTAACACATACAATCACACACTCACTCACATAGTCTTTCTCTCCCTAACACATTTCCTCACTATTTGTTTTGTCTGTGCCACATTGACTTCTTCCTTTAAAAAGAAATCATGTTGGTGTTTATTTAAATTAAATTTCTGGTGACCTCACTAGTGTTGGTGCTACAAGAAAAGCTCCTTGTACATTCTGTCAAGTTAATTGCTGGTAGGAACACTGTATTTTTTCGTATTCCAACCATAACATGCTACCAAGTAGATTAAAGGTTTTATAAGTCAATGCTGTGTCCTACTTTTTAACAGCGCAATACAATCACTTATAACTCTGCAAGATTTTCTATAGAATTTAGAGCCAGCACTTAATAGCTTCTTGTAATGCGAAATAACCTTTATTTAGATTTTATTTCAGAGAACTAAAATTCCTACTTCTTTATTTCCTTTTATTCTGTTTTTCCTAATCCAGGAATTGAACTGACGTTTTTCTCTGGTATCTACGGCACATGTCTTGCTAACAACAAACATTTTGGGGATAAGGCTAATGGATTGATTGGAATATCAGGAATGATTATTGGCATTGGTGAAATCCTTGGTATGTTGTATTTTATTACCTCTGCCTTAGCGAAGACGGAGGTATTGTTTTCAGTTGTCTTTGTTTGTTTGAGGACAAGATATCTCAAGAACCGCTGGATGAATTTGGATGAAACTTTCAGGGATGTTTGGCCTCGTGACTGGCATGTGGAGGTATGCAAAGGTAGTGTTGGTATAGATGGGAAAATGAATGGATGGAAGAAGAAATTCTTATGAAATCTATTACTGAAGTATTTTATTCTAGTTTCCATATTTCTTTGAAAGTTTATTTCTATATCTACATTCACAGGCGGTGGTATTTTTGGTATCTTCGGAAAATGGACTCAACGTTTCGGCAAAGACCCTTTCATATTGTTGGGATATGTGGTTCATGTAACAGCGTGTTACCTTGCTTTTATAAATTTACCACCTGACTCTGCACAAGTGGAATCAAATTCTTCTACATATTTATCATCAAGGTGAGAGCAATTTTCTGGAATTCTTTCAGAAAAAAACAAAAAACATGTTTTTTATTAATTGTGTCTAATAATCTTTTATTCTGTGAAATATGTCAGCATAGCTTTGTAGCTGGGAAGTATTTGTCTATGAGAGATTCTGTACAATGTTGTTAATGTTTTTATTATTAATTCATATTTTAAGATGGCAAGCTGCCAGAATCATTAGCATGCCGGGCACCAATTCTGCCCTTTGCTCTGTTCTGTTCTGAGTTCAAATTCTGACAAAGTCAACTTTGCCTTTCATCCTTGCAGGGTCAATAAATTAAGTGTAATCGACTAGTCCCCTCTCGCCAAATCAGATTGGAGCCTGGTGTTGCCATCTGGTTCACCAGTCCTCAATCAAATCGTTCGACCCATGCTAGAATGGAAAGTGGACATTAAACGATGATGATGATGATGTGGGTGGATGTTGAGAAAATGGCCAGTGTGAAAAGACCAATTCTGAGAATACACCTGTAAAAATAAAAGGTCTTTTGCCCTATTGATCAGGTACCCATGGTTTTTGTGGGTTTTTCCGCAAGTAACCTTTAAAGCTCTTGCCCCCATTGGGAGTTTTACTTGTTACCGTTTTATTGCTATTTAATGTTTACATGAATGTGAAAATCCTTTGTCTCGTCTTGTGTTGTCTTTTATGTATAATTTATATTATCCCTTGTGGCCAATAAAGGAATACATTATTATTATTTAAGGAGGTGAGTTGGCAGAGGTGTTAGCACACCAGGCAAAATGCTTGGCAGCATTTTGTCCGTCTTCACATTCTGGGGTCAACTTTGCCTTTCATCCTTTTGGCATCGATAATATAAACCCCAGTTGATCACTGGGGTCAAAGTAATTGACTTACTACCTTCCCATGAAATTGCTGGCCTTGTGCTAAAATTTGAAACCATGCTGCGATTGATTGTTTCAGTTGTAGAATCATAGTCTTCCCTAAACCATTTCCCAATCTCCACTGAAATTAATAAAACCTAATCAGCCATTTTCTATCATCTGGGGCATTGCCCCAGCCATTGACCAATTGTGCTGTATATCATGTTTCATCTCTAATATTGTTGCTGTCTCTCTCTTTCAGTATTGCTGTAGCGTTAGTCTGTAGCTTTTTACTTGGATTTGGTGATAGCATTTTTAATACACAGGTAAGAACATTCTTTCGATTGCATTTATAAAAGTAGAGAGCCTTTATTAGCATATTATTGTTGTTGTCTAGTCCAAGATAATCTCTTAAACAGTAGACCTTTGAGGCATTCTAGCCATGAACATTCTGTCTTTCTGTGTTGGCATAACATATGTGGAAAAAAAACAAAACCTTTTATTGAATTCTCTTAAGCAAAGTAAGACAATGAAAACAAAAGATTTAGTCGGTCATTTATTGATATTACGTGATATACACAAGCTGAAAGCACCTTTCATCATTTAACGTCTGCCTTCCATGCTGGCATGGGTTGGATGGTTTGACATGAGCCTGCAACAGGCTGGATGCCCTTCCAAATGCCAACCGCTTCACAGGGTAGAGTGGATGCTTTTTACATGGCACCAGCAGGGTCAGCAAGCAGCTTGCAAGACAAGGAATTTTTTGAGAGGGGCGGGACCATTGGAGGAGGCGATCTTGTGTCAAATGATGAAAGATTTGAGTGTAACAGAAGAGACAGTCAGAAATATAGCCACCAGTATTAAAAACACTGTATATACAAGTAATGCCATGGTACTAAGACAAATATTCCAGCCAACACCACCAAGAAACTCTTCCACAGCCTTACGGTTTCTCCCATTGAACGAGAAATATGTTAGAAATCTGCTAATAGCATCAACCAGTTTTTCTTTGTGGTAGGTTACTAACAACATCCTGCTGGATTATTTTGCTCATTGTCACTCACTGACTTTTTTTTCTGCGACGTTTGGCTGTTCTTTCTAGCACGCCAGATAACCACTTAGAGCTGGCTCTGTATTTCTACGCAGAGATCACCTTCGATTCTGCTATTATGGCTGCGGGAAGGTCACATCTATTTCTTTAACTCCAGCAAGATATATGATTTTTATTTCATCAAGTCGGAAGGTTCGAACTATGAAGTCAAATCCCGTAAAATTTATATTCGGAACATAGAAAGAAACTAATTTCTTTAGTAACAGATTTAATCGAATGGAAAGTAAAAAAGAAAAAGAAAAGTAAAACATGCGTGTAAGGGAAATAACTCTTACTCAGTTCAGGGGAGATAAATCTCAAATATACTTCAGTTTCTCGGAATAGTTACAGCGTCGAACGAATAACTTACAGCATTTGGTGACGATCCTTTACGCACCGAGTTCAAATCTCTTCAAGGTTGATTTTGATTTTTATTCTTCTATGATCAGTAAAAAAATAAGACCAGTCAAGTCCTGCTATTCATATCGATTTTTCCTTTCCGAATGTTTCGCTTTGTTTGTACGACTAGGGATGCCATATCTCTCTCTCTGTCTCCTTTTTCCTCTCACCATCTCTCTTCCTCTACTCTGTTGCTCCTCTCTAATCTCATCATCTCTCTTTTTCTGTTCCTTTCCAGATATTCGCTATATTAGGAACTGTATTCCCAGAAGATGGAGCACCTGCTTTTGCATTGTACAAATTCGCTCAGGTAATTCTTTCATTTCTGTTCCTGGATGGTCAATTGTGTATACACCCACCATATGTGTATACTGCCCAATGGCTATTTACTAACTGTCCATGAGTATACTAACCACTAAACTGCATCTTCATCCTTTGGCATTTAAACTAGTCTTATCCCGTCGAAATATTCTATTTGTTTTGTGTTAAAACTGACCAGAGCCAACCTCTCACACTTACCCCACAATGTCACTCTAAAAGTATACAAACACACCAGTGAAATTTTTAACCTACAAAATATGCTGTTCTTGAGAAGACCTCTTGAGCCAAGTGAAATCGTAGTCGTGGCTGATGCCAGTGCCACCTGACTGGTACCCATCCCAGTGGCATGTAAAAAGCACCATTCAAGAGTGGCTGATGTCAGTGCTGCCTGACTGGCTCCTGTGCCAGTGGCACGTAAAACGCCCCATAAAATGTAATTAAATAAGTAATACATTTGACAAAGAAATCTGAATGCTAAAAGATTAATGATCTCTCTCTGTCTGTATACTAACTTGACTACATACTGACCAGTGACCGTGTATATACTGACCACTGTGTATATTCTGGCCAATGGTTGTGTGGTCATCATATATACTGGCTGTGTAAGCACAAGTGTTAGTCAATTACATCAACCTCCAGAGCTCAGCTGATTCTAATTTGATGTAATCGACTCTTGCCCACCTCCCCTCAAAAGTGCTCTTGTGGCAAAAATTTGAAATAATAATAATTATTATTATTATTAAGGCGGCAAGCTAGCAGAATCGTTAGCATGCTGAATGAAATGGTTAGCGGTATTTCTCCTGACACTGAGTTCAAATTCCCCTAAGGTTAACTTTACCTTTCATCCTCTCAGGATTGATAAAATAAGTACCAGTTGAAAACTGAGGTCAATGTAATTGACTCATCCTCACCTCCCCCAAGCTGCCCTTATGGCTAAAAATTGTAATTACTATTATCATTATTATTTTAATTGTTGTGGATGTCATTTACTCTTTCAGTCTTATTATTATTATTGTAATTGATGTCATTTACTCTTTCAGTCAATTGCAGCTGCCATCTCCTTCTTGTACAGTATAGCACTTCCACTCCAATGGCAGTTATTCATCATAGTCATCTTAGGTACATTTGCTTCCCTCTCATTTTTCATATTGGAATGGAGTATATTTGGAAGGCTACCACGTAAGTATTCCTCTTGTTCTTTCTCTTATTTCCGTTCTGAGGCACAACAAATTTTGTTTGATTTTATCAACACCTTGCCTCAGTACCGATAATGAATTTTACCGGTTTCTTAATTTAAGAATGGGGATATAAGAAACTATTCTAAAACAAAGGGTCACAATTTGACTCAACCTTTTCACAAACACATAGACGTATAAGCATGCATGAATTATGTCTTCTAGAAAGTTTCAGTCTATCAAATTCTTCTTTAAAGTCATTAGCTAACTATGTCATTATCATTTGAAGTTAATCAGCATTTGTTGGCAGCCTTGGCAGGATATGATTGGTCCAAGAACAGCATTATGCTCTAGTGTCTGCTTTGGCATGATTCTTACAGCTGGGTACCCTTCCAAATTCTAACTAATCTTCATCATGTACCAAATGCGTTTTTCAAGCCACCAGTGCTTTGTGAGGTTGCCGTGCATCTCACAAGACTGTGAACTCCAAGGGTGGTGGGTTAAGGTATGAGAGAAGTGGGTAATGCAGAGCTGGTTCCTGCTGTAAGAGGAAGAACATGGTTACTCACATTTAGAGGAGAGAATGAAAATGAATCAGTAGTTTTTGGAAAGGAGATGATGTATAATATGTATCATCATTTAATGTTGGCATGGGTTGGACAGTGTGACCAGGGCTGGCAAACCGGAGAGCTGCACCAGGCTCCAGTCTGATTTGACATGGTTTCTATGGCTGTATGCCCTTCCTAATGCCAACCACTTTACGCAGTGTGCTGGGTGCTTTTACATGGCACCACATGGGAGCTGCACAGGTGCTTTACATGACCGGAAGGATCAGTCTTAACACTCTTGTACTCCACAGTATATATGAATAAATGACTGACCAATTGATTAATAATAATAATAATAACAATAATAGTAAAAGAAATGAAATTGAACCCCAGTGTACATGTTTATTGTTGGCATAATGACCCTTCTAAAATACAAGAAAATCAAATATGACTTTGAAGTCATTGTCTTTATTATAACATAGAAGCAAACATTAATATGTGTGTTTGTGTCTTTTGGTTTTGGAATTGCGCAATAGTTGTAAATAAGTGTCCCTGTTATACAAGCAGTGTCATTCAATTCCAAATGTCTATGAACACATGTCAGGTTATGGAG
Organism: Octopus bimaculoides; assembly: GCF_046866305.1. Taxonomy (NCBI): domain Eukaryota; kingdom Metazoa; phylum Mollusca; class Cephalopoda; order Octopoda; family Octopodidae; genus Octopus; species Octopus bimaculoides. The sequence goes on along the minus strand of NC_142949.1, from coordinate 31,518,527 downwards.
AAATATAACTTTGCTTGGAAACAGGTGAAGGTTAATGGAAGGAAAGGCATCCAGCTGTAGAAAATCAGTATCAGGGAGTTTTGTCTGACTCATGCAAATCAGGGAAAAGAGGATGTTAAAACAAAGAAGGTGAGGAAAAGGAAATGTGTTTGCTGGTGTAGCTGTTTTAGTATGTGTATATGTATGTGTTTATGTATATATATATATAGAGAGGTGTGTGTGTGTGTCTGTATACATGTGTAAATATATGTATGTATGTGTTTGTGCAAATATATATGTGTGTGTGTGTGTGTGTGTGTAAAAAAAAAGTATATATATATATCTTTAAAGTTAATTAAATTGTCGTTAACAATATTCAATATTTCTGTTTCTTCTTTCAGGTGTATGTATATATAAGTAGTGAGGCTTACATAATTATTTCTCAATGGTTTTTGCTGTCTCAAATTTTGATGCTTTATTAATACTATTTATCATTATTATTAATAAGGTAGATAGCTGGCAGAATCATTAGCATGCCGGATGAAGCGCTTTGTGGCATTTCGTCTGTCTTTGCATTCTGACTTCAAATTTACCTTTCATCCTTTTGGGGTTAAGCTAAGTACCAGCTGAATACTGGGGGATCGATGTAATCAACTTGTTCCCTCCCTCCAAATTCTAGGCCTTATGCCTATAGTAGAAAGGATTATTATTAATATCACTAATAGGCGTAGGAGTGGCTGTGTAGTAAGTAGGTTGCTTACCAACCATATGGTTCCAGATTTCAGTCCCACTGCGTGTCAACTTGGGCAAGTGTCTTCTACTATATCCTCGAGCCAACCAAAGACTTGTGAGTGGATCTGGTTGACGGAAACTGAAAGAAGCCCATCGTATATATATATGTGTGTGTGTGTGTGTGGGCAAAAGAGACTGATAGAATAAGTACTAGGCTTATAATAATAATAATAATAATAATATTATTTATAATCCTTTCTACTAAAGGCACAAGACCTGAAATTTTGGGGGAAGGGACTAGTCGATTACATCGACCCTAGTGTTTTACTGATACTTAATTTATCGACCCCCAAAATTATGAAAGGCAACGTCAACATTGGCAAAATTTGAACTCATAACGTAGAGACGAATGAAATACTGCTAAGCAGTTTCTCCAGTTTGCTAATTACTCTGCCTGCTCACCGCCTAATGATAATGATAACTATTGTTTCAAATTTTGGCTCAGGGTCCACAAATGTAAAGGAAGGGCAACATTTGAAAATAGAACAAAGCTGGAAAAAATGCCAGCTCTCTCCCTTTACTACTACTACTAATAATAATAATAATAAGAAGAAGAAGAATAATAATAAGAAAAAGAATAATAAGAAGAAGAATAAGAAGAATAATAACCATAATAACAATAATAACCATAATAATAATAATAACAATAGCCATAATAACAACCATGGCATGCACTGCTCTCTCACTCAATAATAATTATTATTATAACCATAATAATAATAACAATAATAATAATAATAATAATCATTAACAAATGATAACTGGTTTTAAACAATAGGCATATAACTTGAAAATTGTTCCTTGTGTACCAAAATTCACACAATTGACATCTCATAGTTAATGTGTCTACATACTAGAAGGTCTGCATGTAATTCTCTTTGTACAGTTTTTACTGATTCTAACCATACAAGGGCAACTGCTGGGATTTTAAGTTGGAATTTTTTTTTTTTTTTTCATACAAATACTTTAATTTTTCAAAATTTCAGCTGCATTTATATATATATATTTTTTTTTTTGCTTTCTGAATTTTTGGCACTATTTTATATTTTGAGGAATTTCAATATGTGGATTACATAAACAGCAGCAGCAACAACATCATTATGATCAGTGGCTAGAAATTCTCAAAACGATGATTATTGAATATAAAAAGGAAAATAATTAAAATATTAGGGGAAAAAAAAAAATTCACAAAATCCACAAAAAATATCAAAATTTTTTTTTAAATAATAATGAAATATTGTATCAAGACATTAATTTTACCCCTGCCCCTTTTCTAGTATTTTTGTTGTTTGTGTTGTTGTGTTAGTTCTTTTTCTTTTTTGTATTTTATTTTACTTTTACATTGTTTTAAAAAATATCTGTTGGGATTCTTTTTTTTTTTTTTGCTTAATTTCTACTGCATTCGATATTATCAATTAATTAAATTTTTATTTTTTGTTTGTTTGTTTTAATTTCTTACATTTAATAATTATTTCTACATTTTCATGTAAAGTAAAAAATACCATTGCTACTACCACATCCACCACCACTACCACTACCACCACCACCACCACCACCACTACCACCACTACCACCTCCTCCTCCTCTTCCATCGACCCAGAATATATCCCACTAAGACAAATCGTTTGAAGTACAACAGCCATGTTATTCACCCATTGAGGGTAAGACCTCCTGACATCAAAATATAGCCTAAGGTTTTGGGTAGACACTTCATCAAGCTGCTTTGTGAGCTTGCCGCATACTTCTTTTTCCCCGTCTTTCTACCTCTCTTCTCTGTTTCTTTTATATTTCTCCTTCCTTCCTTTTCTGCATCTTCATCAGTTTTTCATTCTTCTTCCTAGAAGCTTCCATTTTTGTCTTGACATAATGTTATGGACACATTTAACCCTTTAGCATTCAGATTTCTCTGTCAAGTATAATTCTAATTTATTCACATTGCTTTGAATAAATCATCCATTATCTTGTAGCCTTGAGGTTTCAGTAATTGGAGGGTTTAATTTTTTTTGGAATAATATTGCAGGGTAGGTCTGAGTAGAGGCGCAATGGCCCAGTGGTTAGGGCAGCGGACTCGCGGTCATAGGATCGCGGTTTCGATTCCCAGACCGGGCATTGTGAGTGTTTATTGAGCGAAAACACCTAAAAGCTCCACGAGGCTCCGGCAGGGGATGGTGGTGAACCCTGCTGTACTCTTTCACAACTTTCTCTCACTCTTACTTCTTGATTCTGTTGTGCCTCTAATTCAAAGGGTCAACCTTGTCACACACTGTATCACGCTGAATATCCCTGAGAACTACGTTAAGGGTACACGTGTCTGTGGAGTGCTCAGCCACTTGCACGTTAATTTCACGAGCATGCTGTTCCGTTGATCGGATCAACTGGAACCCTCGACGTCGTAACTGACGGAGTGCCAACAGAGGTCTGAGAAGCCAGATCTGATTAATTTTAACAAAAATCAAGCACAATATTTAGGCTAGATATGGCTGGTTAAAATGCTAAAGGGTTAAAACAATTTTGGTTGCTTCCATTTAACATGAAGGAAACATGGTGCCTATTTAACAGATTTATATAACACACTAATCACTGTTCACTAAATGCTTGCTGAGTGCTGTGTATTTGGATAGAATAGAAATTACAGGTTTTAACTACTCACATAACACAAGCAACTGTTAAGACTTTATTTCACTGCCTTTTAATAATAATGTTGATGATGTGGTTAATTTCAAAATGTAATTTGAAAATTCAGTCTTATGTGAATTGCTGTTCTTCCCTCTCTATTTTAAAGCCTTCTTATTGTTGTTACTGTTGTTGTGTAAGGTCTCACTGGAATTGATCCAGTGAATTTATCACTTTTGCTAAGAACAACAACATGGACATGTTAAATGGCTATAATCATGATTAATATGTCGTCAATAAAATAAGTACCAGTTAAGCATTGGGGTCGATGCAATCAACTTACCCACTCCTACGAACTTGCTGGCCTTGTGCCAAAATTTGAAAGCATTATTATTGGGTGAGAGAGCAGCGCATTGCATCAAAGTGATGCTGAAGTACAAATGTGCAAAGCCCAATATACCCATCATGACAGCCCGTCTGATAAGGGTACATTGCAATTACATGTGTGCAACATGGTGATCTCAAATTGAGATTTGGGTTACAGCAAGTAACCTTAGATGCCAAGAACCCTCCTAAGTATCCTAGCTGTCCCTAATAATACAGTTTTCTGGAGGTGTACTAAACTGGGTTTTATGCCTTCTTCCTCTATCCACCTTTTCAGATCTTTAGGGATAGTTTCCAATGCACCTGTATATACTGGGATACACTTTACCTGCACTTTCCCTAGTCTCTGTAATTCAATGACTAGGTCCTGGTACTTTGCTATTTTTTCTATAATTCTCATATTAATGTTTTCATCATTTGAGACTATAAAGTCAATTATCTGGCA
>NC_142949.1:31501814-31509314 GCF_046866305.1 Octopus bimaculoides | reverse complement strand
TTATAATTTACAACAAATAATTTCAATATCTTCATTTGAAATATTTAATTGTTTAGTTATATGGTATTTCTCTGTATTGCATGGTTGGCATTGACTTACAGGATTTATATAAGCCATACTGGTCGATCAATACATTGATATTGAAATGGCTATGTGGATAAGCCTGTGATATACCATGCTTCCTCATTCTGAATGTGGATTATGATAGAGGAAATCTATTTTAAAACTGCCTTCACTCATTTCAGATTCAAATTTTGGCACACGGCCATCAATTTTAGGGAAGGGGGCTAAGTTGATTATACTGACCCCAGTGTTGAACTGGTACTTATTTTATCGACCCTCAAAAGAATGAAATGCAAAGTCGACCATGGCAGCATTTGAACTCAGAACATAAGGACGGACAAAATATTGCTAAGCATCTTGTCTGGTGTGCTAATGATTCTGCCAGCTCACTGTTTCCTTAGTTTTTACCTTTGCTTGGTACATGATAAAAAGTAGTTGGCCTTAGGAAGGCATTCACCTGTAGAAACAATGCCAAAACTGACAAGGTAGCATGATGCTGTCCTTGAACCAATCATATTCTGTCAAAGAAGCCAACGCATACCAGTAGGAAACATGAATATTAAATGGTAATGATATGGGTCCTTAATGACTTTTATGAATTTAATAGACTGAAACTTGTAGAAGCTAACATGCATGATTACATTCATGCATGCTCTTCCACATGTTTTTGCCGAAAGGGTTAGTCAAATTATGATTCTTTAGCTTAAAATTGTTTCTTATACTGAGGTCCGACTCTGGTTCTGTTGCCTACCAATTCTGCCTCGGTTTGTGTGGATGGATGGAGTGAGGAAAGCTTTGGTGGTTAGAGGTGTTGGAGTGAGAGAGGCAAGAGAGTTTATAAATGATAGGAAAGCTTGGAGAGGGTTTGTGGACGGATGAGTGAATTTGATGTTGCTCAAAGGGGTATGGAACTAGTATGATGCAGCGGGGATAAACCAGCACATGCTCTTGGGCCCTGCTGCTGATTTTGGGGGTTGCATTCTATGCCTTGACCTGAGCATAGAACAGGGCTTGCCTCTTTGAGCTGGGAAATGAATGGAATGCTTGGTGTGTGTCTTGTTGTGGCTACCCACTCTTAAAAAAAATATAGGGAATAGGCCTGGGTGTGTATATATATTCTTACACCTCAATTCACAAAATAAGAACCAGGCAGAAATCATTATTGGTGTGGAGGAATTAGTATTGTCAGTATGGAGAAATAAAATTGTTCTGCCTCAGAGCAGAAATAAAAGTAAGGTGAAAAAAAAAAAAAAAAAAAACAGAAACAGAACACAAAGAAAGTACTCACATAGAAGCATTCCAAATATACTTTATTTCAGTGAGAAAAATAAGATGGCAGAACATGTACTTAAAATGACTATGATGAGTAACTGCCATTGGAGTGGAAGTGCTATACTGTACAAGAAGGAGATGGCAGCTGCAAAGCACTGAAAGAGTAAACAATTAAAATAATAATTAATTAATAACGAAAGAAGCAGTATTAGATATTTTGCAAGCAGTTTGCAGATGCAAGTTTTACAGGTGATTCTCCTGGAATAAAAATGAAATAAAAATTACCTGAAAAAACTTGCACAGGGAAAAAGCAGCGACTGCATCTTCTATGAACATGGTTCCTACAATAGCTAATACCTGGAAATGAAGTGAGAAAGAGAGATGGTGAGAGTAGAGAGGAGAAAGGGAGATGGTGAGAATACAGAGAGAAGTGAAGGGGGTTGCAGAGAGAAAGAGAGGTGGTAAGAGTAGAGAGGGTTGACAGAGAGATGATGAGAGTACAAATGAGTGAGAGAGAGGAGAGAGGAAAAGAGATGGTAAGAGTAGAGAAGAGCAAGGGAGTAGAGAGTAAGAAAGGTAGTGAGAGGAGTGGGAAGTGAGGGAGTAGAGAGGAAGAGAGATAGTGAGAGTAGAGAAGAGCAAGGGAGTCGAGAAGAACAATGGGGTAGAAGGTAGAGTTGGGGTGAAGACATTAGAGGGAGAAGGAAAAGAGAAGAGGAAACTCATTTCGAAAGCCAATAGAATTACTGGTTAAAAATGGGAGGATAGATGCATGGGTTCAATCCCATGCATAGCATTTTTGGCAAGTGTATTTTTTTTTTATATTCCAGACAGATTCAGCACTTGGGATTAAATCTGAACACTGTATACAAAAGTTTCATTATGTTATATCATTATATCAGATTAAAACACCAAGTAGACAATTTCAGATGGCTACAGAATCGTAGATATGCCATATTAATACATCGTTTCTTTGAAATAATATATTTTACTTTTTTAATGATGTAGGGGAAGAGGAAGACATCTTAATTGTTGAGGAAGTACTTACATATATAAATGTAATGAACAATAGTATTAACTATTGTGTTTCGTGTCAATGCCGTCTCTAGGTAAATTGAGGTTGGAAAGATTGTTCAAACAAAAAATAAACAAAAATAAAAATGATTTCTTACAAAAGTATAAACAAGGAGAAAATTTTAGGAAGGCACAGTCGATGTTATGAATCCTCGGACCTGTATAGTACTTTTTTTTACCGAGCATGGAAGAATAAAAGTGAAGGTCAACCTCGGAGGGATTTGAACTCAGACGTAAAGGATCGAACCAACTACTTGTAAGGTTTTTATTCTGCCAAACCAAGATATATTCGATATTTGCATTATCCCCCCTGAACTGTGTAAGAGTTATTTCCCTGAGAAGTATTTGCTTTTTTTTTTTATATTGAAGCTGGAACAGAAGAAATGAGTTCTGATATTTTGCTATGGCAGTATTCTGGTAAAAACGTCCCTTTCAGAAATTTCAGGGGAACTCCCATCACCACTACAAGTCACATCACGTATGAGGGATTGTATAAGTTTATTGTTCGTGCTACGAAATTCTGACATTTTCTCAATTTCCTGTGATTCAGGCAGCCTTGTGGTCCCAGCAGACAAAATCGAAAAGGAGCTGTCCCAGAGATCATTGAAGAAAATTCACTTGAACAGCCACTCTGACTCACAGGGATTGTACTTTCACACAGCCATCCCTGCCCCGATAGTGGTGAGCAGGGATGTGACCTGGGGACTGAGAACTCCAAATAAATCATGTGAGACAGTCTGTTCAAAACTCCATTTGAGCCTACCGTTAGCTATAAAAATCTACCTCCTTCTAGTCTCAGAGTCAGTTGGTTCCAGACCTTCTAAGGTCTAACCATTGACCACATTACAGGGACCTCCATCTTTGTCGCAACCATCATGTCTCTCACCAACATCGTCAACAACATCTACAGAACACCAACACACAGCAGAGGTTCTAATGTATCGCTGTTCATGAGTTCTTCACCAGGGTTAACAGCTAATGTACAACCCACGCAGATGCATGTAGATATATGTATAAATGTACATCAACCATTTCCATTTATCATTCAGTTGTGTATATACATGAGGCTGGCATTAAAGACATTTAAAGTTATCACCTTGTTCCATGTATTTCCTTGTATCGTGTTCCAGTCAAATGAGTAGAGTCACATTAGATGGAATACACCTCACCATCTATAAAACCATACACTATTGGAAATGATCAATGTAGTCTAAGGTACATAACGTGTCTAAATGAAAGACAGGATTTTCATGTCTGGAATGCCTCAATGGTCTGCTGTATAAGGGATTATCTTGGACTAGACAACAGCAACAATATGTTAATAAAGGCTTTCTACTTTTATAAATACAACCGAAAGAATGTTCTTACCTGTGTATTAAAGATACTATCAGTAAATCCAAGTAAAAAGCTACAGACTAACGCTACAGCAATACTGAAAGAGAGAGACAGCAACAATAAGAACAACAATATTAGAGATGATAAATAACAACAATATTAGAGATGAAACATGATATACAGCACAATTAGTCAATGGCTGGAGCAATGCCCCAGATGACAGAAAATGGCTAATTAGGTTTTGTTAATGTCAGTGGAGATTGGGAAATGGTTTAGGGAAGACTACGATTCTACAAGTGAAATAATTACAGCATGGAAGACACATACTGGTTTCAACTATTGACACAAGGCCAGCAATTTCGTGGCAGGTTGTAGGGGAATTATATCGATTCGGTCAAATGGTACCTGTTTTATCAACACCCAAAAAGATGAAAGGCAAAGTCGACCTCAGTAACAACAACAACAATAATAATAATAATAATAATTATTATTATTATTATTATTATTAAGGTAGCACACTGGCAGAAACGTTAGTACACTGAATGAAAGGGTTAGCTGAATTTTGCCCACCACTAAGTTCTGAGTTCAAATTCTTCCAAGGTTGACTTTGCCTTTCATCCTTTTGGGGTTGATAAACTAAGTACCAGTGAAACACTGGGGTTGATATAATTGACTTGTCCACTTCCTTAAAATTTCAGGCCTTGTTATTGTTATTATTACTCAGGATTATTATTATTATTATTATTATTAATATTATTATTATTATTATTATTATTATTATTATTATCGTCATCATTATCATTTCACATTTTGGCTCAAAGCCAACAAATTTAGGAGAGGAGGAACATCTGAAGTCAGAACATAAAGATGGAAGCATTTCTTCCAAGTTGCATTGATTCTTATTTTAAAGGCAAAGTTAACCACAGACATGCCGCCAAACATTTGGTCAGGCCTGCTAAAGATTCTAGCAGTTCACTGCCTTAAAATATGAATCAGTAATAAAAACATTTAACAGTCTATGAGAGATTCTACAGAATCTCTCATAGACTAATAATTCCTTTCTAACAAAGCTATTTCAAAGAATAGAAGATTGTTAGTGACAATTAATAAAAAAAACATGAGAAAATAAGAAAAATTTCCAGAAAATTTTTCTCTCACCTTGATGGTATATATGTGGGAGAATTTGATTCCCCTTGTGCAGAGTCAAATGGTAAGTTGAGAAAAGCAAGGTAACAAGCTGTTATATGACTCAAATATCCCATAAATATGAAAGGGGCTTTGTCATAATGTTGAGTCAATTTTCCCAAAATAGCCAAAGTGCTGCCACCTGTGTATGTAAATATATATATATTTTTTTTTAGAAAATATGGAAATTAGAATAAAAGACTTCGGTAATGGATTCCATAAGAATTTCTTCTTCCATCCATTCATTTTCCCAAATATACCAACACTACCTTTGCATACTTTCACAAAACATATAAACAACATCATACACAGATGACCTAACTCTTTCTCTCTCTCACACACACACACACACACACACACACACATCTTTCCCACCATTCATCAGGCATGGCTGCACAATACCTCCTAGGCTTGACTAGAGATGTTATCATGTACATGTTTTATTTTGATATAAAAAGATGGACTGCAGCAAATATTCTGCTCAATACTAAGGCAGAGGTAACAATAATAATAATAATAATAATAATAATAATAATAGTAATAATAATAATAATAATAATAGATAATATTAGGACTGCTATGACTCCTCTGGAAGGAATATGTCAGTAAAGTCCTAATATTATCTATAAAAAAAAAAATGAAGGGAGGGGAACATTCGATCACATCGACCCCAGTACTCAACCGGTACTTAATTTATCGACGCTCAAAGGAGGAAAGGCTAAGTTGACCTCAGCGGAATTTGAACTCAGAATGTTGTGGCATTGAAATCCTGCTAAGAATTTTGCCTGGCATGCTAACGATTCTGCCAGTTTGCCACCTTAATAATAATAATAATAATGATAATAATAATAATAATAATAATAATAATAATAATAGTAATGATGATGATGATGATGGAACATACCAAGAATTTCACCAACACCAATAAACATTCCTGACAATCCAATCAATGCCTTAGCCTCTTGCCCAAAGTGTTTGTTGTTAGCAAGGCATGTGCCGTATACACCAGAGAAAAATGTTATTTCAATTCCTGGAATTAAGAAATGACAAAATAAAAGGAAATAAAGAGGTAGGAATTTTAGTTCTCTGAAATGGAACATAGACAAAGGTTATTTCACAATCATAAGAAGCAATTTGAAATAGAAAACAACAATAGATTCATTGTGAGGACTTCAATTTAAACAGATTCTCTATAGCGTTCAGAGCCAGCATTGAAAGTTATGATGTTTCCCATATGAATATGTTTATGTAAACAATGCGATCGAAGATAGAAAAGTACCTATTTTACACATTTTTCTATCTTCAGTGGCATTGTTTACATAGATGTATTTGTATACAAAATGTGATAACTTTCAGTGGTGGCTCTAAATTCTATAGAAAATCTGTTGAGTTATAAGTGATTGTATTGCACTGTTAAAAGGTAGGACACAGCATTGACTTATAAAATCTTTAATCTACTTGGTAGCATGTTATGGTTGGAATACGAAAAAATACAGTGTTCCTACCAGCAATTAACTTGACAGAATGTACAAGGAGCTTTTCTTGTAGCACCAACACTAGTGAGGTCACCAGAAATTTAATTTAAATAAACACCAACATGATTTCTTTTTAAAGGAAGAAGTCAATGTGGCACAGACAAAACAAATAGTGAGGAAATGTGTTAGGGAGAGAGAGTGAGAAAGAGGGTCTATGTGAGTGAGTGTGTGATTGTATGTGTTAGATAAAGAGTTAGTATTTATTAGAAAGACAGTGAGAGGGAAAGGTAATGAATGACCGAATCAAAAATATGCACTTACCTACGTACAAAAATGGTATGAAAAGCAGTTGCATATTTCTGTTCTTCAATAACTGAAATGCCCTCACTGCAATAGAAACAGTAAAACATTAAGAGCCAGAATGGTAAAAGTGTCTCAAACAAAATCACATTTTACCTAGGGTTTTTCAAAGGAGAAAAGGAGAGGGAGAGGGGGAGGAGAAGTGGGGAGAGAGAGAAAAACAGGAAGGGACAAAGACACACACACACACACACACACACACACATCTTGGTGATCATGTTTGTGAGAAGCCTTGCATGTGCCCGGATGCTATATATATATATATATATATATATATATGACGTGTTTGGTGGAGAAAATAAAATTTAAAAAGTTTTACAAATTTTTCACAAAAGCCATTTAAATATTTCAAAAGAATAGTAATGCTTTAGCTTGGTATTTCTAGTGAATTAGTGAATTATTGTCAAATTTAAGTGTAAATAATTTACGCTTTAAGTGAACCATTATTGTCTAATAAGTGTTGATATATTGAAGATAGAAGACAATTGGAATCTTTTTGTTATATCTTTTTAATTTATAGTTAGTTTATAGATTTGATTGTGAAATATATTTTACTATTAAACATGGATATATTGACTGAAAATTGCTTTTTCTTTTCTGTTTTGTTTGCAGAACTAATCTAATTTCTCAACACAATTAGAAAAATATACAAAGAACCTGAACAGAAAAGAAGAGAGGATAAAAGTTCATTATATACCTAAGCGAGACAAACTTAAGTAATAGGAAACTATTTGTC
>NC_142949.1:31471814-31489314 GCF_046866305.1 Octopus bimaculoides | reverse complement strand
TCACATACGCGGATACGCACACATATAGATAGACAGGTAGATAGATTTGTATATTTTCAATTTATCCAAGTTTGTATACAGTTAGATTAAATTTTATTAAAAAATATCTACAAATTCAATTTAACTAACAAATAACTGATACACGTGTTCAAAACAAGTTCGTGATGTTATCATATAAAGCTTGTTATATTTGTTTCATCTGTTATAATTATATTTTCGCTCCCATTTTTCACAAATAAAAATTTATAATAATAATGAGTTATTGACGAAAAGTATATTTTACAGACTGTGCTGAAAACTCAGTTCACGAAACTTAGTAATTTTATGGGTATCATTGTGCTGCTATTCGTCTAATAATATTGTTATCTAGTACATATGGTGCGGCGGTGTCGTGATAAAGATGGTACTTTTGGTGACTTGGCCACTGCTTCTCACTTGGTAGGAAGGACGGGCTTCAGTTAGTTTCTAAATCTCTCGTATGTTGGCCTTAAGAGGTTCTCACTCATCTACTAAATCTCACTTGTGCTGGCTCCAAGTTCTTTCGTCACCCCTGGTGCATCATCTCAGCTGCCGGGCTATCCCATATAAAGTGATTGCGTTTACATTGCATAAATAGGTAGATGGAGTAGCAGAAGTAATGGCCAACGATTAGGGCGGAAGAATCAGAAGACTGATGACTAGATATCCCTGACAGGCGACCGTTCCACACTATACTTCGTGGGCCTCGGCTGTCAGTCAACAAATGCAGTTCCTCCTACAATCTCTTTCCTGAATAACGAATGATTGGGCTTCAGGTTAGCACTCTGTCCTCGAAAAGGCTCCAGTTTTGAAAACAGTTCAAAATGCAAAATCATCGTAGCAGCCGAGACAAAAATGATGTAGGAAAGATGGCTGCTGACCGACGACGCTGGAGTACTTTGACTGTCAAATGCAACGCCCAACGTTGGAGCACCCCAGTCTGTGTAAGTGAGCGTGTGCATGCTTTGATCTTTGTGTGAGGACACAATCATGTTCAGATCACTTATATTTAGAGAATATGTTTCAGTACTGTATACCAGACCTGAATATAGGTCACAGTTAAGGTCAAATAAAGGAGATAATAAGGGAAATCTAATTGCTAAAAGTACCAAACGGATCTGCCTCGAATCGCATCATAACCTTTAAAAAAATAAATGGAAAATGATACATTGGCCAATATATTATAAAAAAAATAAACCTTGATGTCTTTCATCATAGGTGAGCTGAATCAGGGTTGACCTAGGGTTAAATCACGACAACATAATAATAATAATAATAATAATAATAATAATAATAATAATAATAATAATAATAATATCAAAGAGAGAAGCCAAAGGCTAGCAGAAGTCGACTTTGCCTTTTATTCCTTCGGGGGTCGATAAAATAAATACCAGTTGAAAAGTGGAGGGAGGGGGGCGATCTAATTGACTTACCACCTGCACAAAATTTGCTAGCCTTAGGTCAAAATTTGAAATCAATATCAAAGAGGAGCCATATTAATAATGTTGTCTACTTTCTTTAACTGAAATACGCTGGAGAGTACAGAGACCTATACGCATCTATTTTGATGTATTGTTTTATTTCAGAGACGTTATTGTAATATATCCATGTGATCTGTACCGTTTTATTTTAGAACTATTAATGTATCTATGCGGACTATACCATTCTGTGTATTGAAATACAAATGGCGATGTGTACTATACTATTTTATTTCATAGACAGTTATCCATGTGAGCACATTCTATCGTATCGATATGCATATATCTCGATTGATTGCATCACTGTATTGGATAAACACGTATATTTATGTGGCTTGGACCATTCTATTGTATAGACAAATACGTAGCTATGTGGACTCTACCATTCTGTTGTGTAGGCAAACATGCATATTTATATGGCTTGGAATTTTCTGTTGTATAGACAGATACGTAGCTAGGTGGATTCTACCATTCTGCTGTATGGAGAGATACGTAGCTATGTGGACTCTACCATTCTGTTGTATAGATAAATACTGGGTTATGTGGACTACAATTGTGTTGTATAGGCAGATACGTAGCTATGTGGACTCTACCATTCTCTTGTATAGGCAAACACATATATTTATGTGGCTTGAACCGTTCTGTTGTTTAAACAGATTCGTAGCTATATGGGATCTACTGTGTTACTGTATAGATAAATACGTAGCTATGTGGACTCTACCATTCTGTTGTATAGACAAATATGTAGCAACGTGGCATGTACCATTTTATTGTGGAGGCATACATGTACGTATCTAAGTGTAATGTACCACTGTATTTTGCTGAGGTAGCATGGTTTGCTACACCATGAGAATAAAACATCTTACATGACTTTATACAGCGCATTTATTATGTGTGTGTGTGTGTGTTCGTATGTGTATCCATGCAATTATTGCCCACATTTATTTCAGATTTCTCCAATAATTTGCAAAATAAATTAACACCAGTTAGAGGTAAAACCAACAACAGTTAATTGATGCTACCAATATTGACTGTATTTCACACCAAGCAGGAATTTAGACTCCACTTTTATCTATCTGGACAGACACATCTAATCCGATCATCAACACCTTAACATATTCATATAGATTTATTACTAATCGCCTGTTTTATTTTATAGCATCAGTGCGGTACTTCTTCCAGCTCTTTACGTTACTAATTCATATTCTTCCGAAGTCGACTTTGCTTTTCGTCCTTTCGGGATCGATAAAATAAATACAAGTTGAGTACTGGAATTGATGTAATCGATCTGCCTCCTCCCGTTAAAAATTGCTGTTATTTTTTTTTTTTGTTTATCCAAAATTTGAAATAGCTCTTATCACCAATATTTCATTACGTGTAAGTTGGCGAGCTGGTAGAATTGTTACCGGACAAAACGTTTAGCAGCATTTCTTCCGTCCTTACCATCTGAGTTGAGTACTGGGGCTACAAAGTAAGTTTATAACTGTATATAGTTGGTTTGAAGAATGTTAAATGTGTTTAAACTCGATAATTTTCTATTCTAATCAAAAATTCCTGGAGGAATTCTTGACCCATTTCCTTATATATATATTTCAATGGAGAGTGTTTATGAAAAATAAATAGGTGAACATTTTTTTGATTGAAATATTTTGGTAGCAAATAATGAACTGAAATAGAAAAAATCACATATTTTCTCTGAATTCAATGAATGAACTTTAGATGACCAAGTTAAAGTGCTACAAATATAATTCTTGCGTTTTCTTGCTTTCTATCTCCATATATTTCATGATTTTATTGGAAAAAAAAATTAAATTATTGACCAGATTCAATCTTTGAACGCTGTTAAAAACAAACGAAAGAAAACGAAACAAAAAACGAAAAAAGGAAACGTGGCCAAACACACACACACACATACACACACACACACACACACGCACGCACACAAGCACACACATGCACACACATTCACATATATATACACATTATATACATATACAAACACATACACGCTCAAACATACACATTCACAGACATTCACACACACACACACACATATATATATATATATATATATATATATATATATACAAACGCACGCACACACACATATGCACTCACACACAAACACGCACACACACACGCACGCACACCCACACACCCACGCACACACACACACATATACGCGGTTATTACCAATTCAGATAATGCTTGGTGGCAGTAATAATTGTTGCAGCATTTATGTACTAGCAGCGATAGTAGGGTAGTCAGTTCGTGGAAGTGGTTGAAAAGAGGAGAATCAGTTTCGTAAAATTAGTTCAAGGAAAGCAAGAGTTCAAAGACTGGAGGAATCTTCAGGCAGCAGTTGCTGTTGTGGTCCTTGCTGCTGCTGCTGCGGCTGCTGTTGTTTTCTGGCGGTCGTTGCTGCTGTTGTTATTGTAATAGTTGCTGTTACTGTAGTAGTAGTAGTAGTGGCGCAATAGCCCAGTGGTTCGGGCAGCGGCCTCGCGGTCATAGGATCGCGGTTTCGATTCCCAGACCGGGCGTTGTGAGTGTTTATTGAGCGAAAACACCTAAAAAAGCTCCACCAGGCTCCGGCAGGGGATGGTGGCGAACCCTGCTGTACTCTTCCACCACAACTTTCTCTCACTCTTTACTTCCCGTTTCTGTTGTACCTGTATTTCAAAGGGGCCAGCCTTGTCACACTGTGTCTCGCTGAATATCCCCGAGAACTACGTTAAGGGTACACGTGTCTGTGGAGTGCTCAGCCACTTGCACGTTAATTTCACGAGCAGGCTGTTCCGTTGATCGGATCAACTGGAACCCTCGACGTCGTAAGCGACGGAGTACCAGCAACTGCAGTAGTAATGGTTATTGCTATAACCGTTGCTGTTTTTGTTATTGTTGCTGGGGACGTTGTAGCTATTGTTGTAGTTGTAACTAAATGCTGTGATCAATGCTGCTGTTACTGCTGCTGTTGTTGTTATTGTAGTTGTTACTGTTGTTACTGCTGCGGTCGTTGCTTCTGTTGTTCTACAATTGTAAGTTGTCATTATTGCTGTTGTTTCGGCAGAGAAATAATAACTCACAATTCCCCCCCCCCCAACCACCATCACATGTTGTTGATGGGGTTATTCATCAATCATAAAAGATGCTGTGATTAAATAGAACATTTGTATCAATTTGTTTTGTTGCTACTCTTGTTGTTGTTGCTGAACCCAGATAACAAAATATGAAGAAGAAAAAAAAAACATGTAAAAAAAAACAAAAAAACAAAACGAGAATGGTAAAAATCATAGAGCAGAAACCATATAAGGCGTGTTTTATCTCGCTGGATGGACCAGCGGACACTGGAATGCTCTAAGGATTTCTTATCAGCAGAATATGCAAGAGAAAGCTTAACCGCTGAGCGCTGGGATAACTTAATAAACTGATGTAAGAGAATACGATGATCCATTTTCGAAAAATTTCGTGGATTGAAACAGGATTCGAGAGTAAGACATGTCTTTGTGGTGGTAAATGGAACGGTAGAGAATAGATAACAGAACATTATAGAATTATTAGAATATTAGATTTTCCGGAGCAGCACGTAGAATGGTTGACGAAAAATTTTGAGTCACTGAGGCTTGTAGAAGTGAGAAGCTCTTGTTTGTAACTTTTGCAAGCAAACGTTTCGCTGATCCGTGTTGATATCTGCCAACCGACTATAAATAATGATGTGCAAGATAAACAATGAGACTTAAAACGCTCAAAGAATTGTTTAAATTTCATAAGTGTTTGATGGGAACTTTAAATTAGTCTGAGAAAAACGCCCAGGTTTTTGGAGATATAACCAAATGTATTAAGTCTCGTTCATTTTCGTCCGACGTTTGAAATAATTTTGTTTAATCGTATTAGGAGTAAAAACACGTATTTGTAAGACTTACTTCACTTAAGTATTAACTATTACGTCTGGTTTCTTGTTCCGGAAGTTTACTCACGAAACACAATATTCGAGATTCTAGATTCACTAAATTAATGGATAGAAGTTCGTTTCACAGACGTCGTTCTGAAAGAGAAAAGAAATTTCGAAAACAAAAAAAACAAACCCAATGAAAATTCTGATTCACTCACTCACTCGCTCACTCACACACTACACAAAGTTCGTCCGGAAATAATGGTTTGTCAGATGTGGACCATTATTTCACACTGAGATGTCGTTTTATATTTTATTACGCCCAGCTATGTCGTTTGTCTTTATAAGACAAACATCTAACGATACACACATAAAAACATCCATTGTACAAATATCTGCGCATTTATACACGTAAACGTTTACATTAAATTTATTAAGAGTTGCGGTGTAATTAATATATGTCAACTACACATTTCGAAAGCAAAATAACAAATTGTGCTTCTATTGAAGAGGAAACATTGATGATGTATTCTCCCCTTGATACTCTTCTAATTAAACTTTATCACTTAACTCCGTGGAGACCGAATATGCTCTGAGTTGACAAAAGTCGATTGCAATGTAAAAATTAGCGTGTAATAGTGTGGATATTCTGAGTAGCAATAGTCTGTCTGTCTGTCTCTCTCTCTCTCTCTCTGTCTCTCTTACACACACACACACACACACACATACACACGCACACGCACGTACGCAGCAAGCACGCGCACACATGCAATCTCATACAAGAGCAGGCATGTCTGTGTAGTTCAGAAGCTCTTTGTAACCCTGTAGTTTCGGGTTCAATTTCCCTGCGCAACGCCTTGGTCAGGTGGTCAAGTGACCTCCACTATATCAACGGCTCACTCAATGGCTTGTAAGTGAATTTGGTCGATGGAAACTGTGTAGACGCCCATCATTCATATATACAGACGTTACTATACCCGTGCCTTTTGGTTGGACATTGCGAAAAGTCCACCTTAATAATTTATATATGGCTCAGTGGTTAGAGCATCAAGCTTACGATCATGAGGTTGTGAGTTCTCTCTCCCTCTCTCTCTCTATCTCTCTCTCTCTATATATGTGTGTATGTGTGTGTGTGTGTGTGTGTGTGTGTGTGTGTGCACGTGCATTTGTGTGCGCTCACGTAAGTGTGGTTGTCCATATATATTTGTGAATGTATGTACCTATTTGTGTGTGTGCGCATTTGTGTGAATGCATGTGTGTATTTTGCGTGCGCCGGTGAGCGTCTCTAAGTACTTGTGAACATATCTTTGTGCGTGCGTGCGTAGGCATATTTGTGCACGCACATATGCATATTTTGTGTATCTGTGTACATGTATTTGTGCATGTGCATGCACTCGTGTGTGCCCTTGTGCGTGTGTGTGAAACTGTCGTTACTCTGAATTTATCGATCGTTCATATAACAGAAAATATTAATGGCCGTTTGATTTATACAAGAATTCACTACACGATGAGTTACTCTTTATTCTTCGATGGTCACAACGGGCCAGTGCTTTGCTTATCATAACCTTGTATATATTTGGTTAGGTTATACCCGTTAACTTTATATTCTCAATGTTCCTTCGGCAAATAACTCTTCAAACTGGTTTTCAGGTTAGAGTTACATAACGTATTTTTAGAATCAAGAGAGGACTTGTATTATCTCTGTCACTGAAAAGTAAAATTCATACTCATAACACAGATGAACAAGGTCCGCAATAAAAACAACGTAAATGCTAGTAACAGCTGACAAGGCAATAGAAACTTCGAAATTTACAGCCTCAACCTAAGTTTTTCAGAAACATTTCGCCATTGTTATAGCGTAAATGCAACTACAGAATTGCACTAATCGGTCCAATCAATGACAAATGTCTCTCGAATGCTTTTGTGTATATAGCTACCGTGACAAAACCAAATTGTACAATATTGGTATACAGAGGGTTAACAGAAAGTAACTTAAAAACATCGGTGTACACAGAATGTACATTCCTACATAGCCAAAGACAAAATCAGCTCAGCATTAATATTCTGAAACATTTGAAAGCTCTAAAGCTGTGGAATCAATATTTTGATAAAATAGAGTATTTCCGAAAACGTTATGTTGTACGTAATTGGGATACACAAATGTAACCTTTGCGTAGCAGAAAAATATCATATTTTGATAATATTACGGAACACATTAAACAAAAAAGACGTCTCATTCACTATATTCCCTCTTTAAAACATGCCGTATGAAAGAGATTTATAATGTAACCAGCCTAAATGGTATAATACTATGTGAAGTAATCTTCCTCCGAATTTATAAATCTCTTGTATAACTACCACTTCAAAGCAACCATTACCAGCAGGGTTATCTTTAGGAATACGGAGAAGGTTAGAGTTACCTTCTAGTAACTATCTAAACACACACAAAGTTACAATATCTCCAGATGATTTGACATGCCGTGAACAATGAAAAATATTTCAAGGGCCATCTACAAGTGCCTTCTTGTTCAATCCCGTCCATCATAGTTTTCTATTTTTGCCTAGGAATGTCTCACGAGAAACGCTGAGTAGCTTTGAATTCCTAAGTTAAATATAAACTACAACATATATTATTTATACGTTCCCGGTTCGGTGTTCGGGGCGATTACAGCCCCTATCAGAGTTTATGTTGTGTGCTTTATAAAAGCGTTGGAGAATTTAGCTCTTATTTCTAGCAATGTAGCTGTCTTGACACCCTTAGTCACGCTTAGCTGAGGACTATAATTCTCCTTATATATATATATATATATTAGAGTTTAGTATAAGAATGAAAGAATAGGATATATTTATACACACACATACACACACGCACAGAGTATTATTATTATTATTATTATTATTATTATTATTATTATTATTATTATTAGTAGTAGTAGTAGTAGTAGTAGTAATAGTAGCGGGTCGTGGTAGTAATAATAGTAGTAGTAGTAGTAGTAGTAGTAGTAGTAGTAGTAGTAGTAGTAGTAGTGGTATTGGTGGTGGTGGTGGTGGTGGTGGTGGTGGTGGTAAGCTTGATTAACCAGGTTTTGCTGAATTGTGAAAAATTGTGAAACATCTACTAACGAGACATGGATATATCGTTAGTTCTGTGTAACGATGTGTGAAGAACGTGAGTGTATGTGTACGTGTGTATGTGTGTATGTGTGTGTGTATGTGTATGTTTATGCATTCGTGTGTGTATATATGTAAGTATTTGTTTGCGTATGAGTGTATATGTGTATCTATATGTCTGTGCGAGAACATGTGTGCTTTAATGTTTGTATGTATGAGTACATAGGCAGGTTGAATGGCAAAAAGAAAATATATCACTGAAAATATATTATCTTCGGTTGTTCTCCCTGAATCTTACCAATATCTATTCCTCAGATGCTCAGGTAGGCTTTGGGACTGACAAAATCTACAGAGACATCTAAACGACGACAGCAGTGAACAGTTGTGGTCATTGTTTGTGAGACACTTCTTTCTGTAGCTTGGTTTTTTGAAGGAAATTTAACCTTGGTCAAGTGCTATCAACTTATTCTATTGTGAAGATTATCTCCATTGCCTTTCTTTGGATGAAAAGGATAGGCACTCTTCGTCTGCTGTGTCGAAAATGATTATGTTGAATGAGATTGAAAATGCTGAAGAAAAACACCTTTCTCTTTGGTCAAGCCCTCATCAACTTTAATGCCGCTAAGCATTTTTTCCGCCATGCCAACAGTTCTGCCAGCTCACCAACTTAAAGAAAACATTAATATTATTATTCGTTTCAAATTTTGGCATAAGGCCCCTAATTGCGGTGAGGGGGTAAGTGCTCAACGGGTACTTATTTTATCGACCCCCGAAAGGATAAAGGGAAAGTCGACCGAGACGAAATAATTTGAGCTCAGAACGTAAAGACGGACGAAATGCTGCTAAGCATTTTGTCCGGCGTGCCAACAGTTCTGCCAGAAAGCATTAATATTGCTATTAGTTTTAAGCTGGCGAGTAGGCAGAATTGTTAGCAGACCAGACAAAATGCTTTACGGCATTTCGTCCGGTTTTACGATCTAATGGCACCGTGGTCGAATTTACCGTTTATCATTTCAAATGCCGACTAATTCGATTTCGCCTTTCATCCTGTCGCAGTTGATAAAATAAGCACCAGTTTAAGTCTGGGTCGATGTAATCAACTTGCCCTTCCCCTCAAAATTACTGGCCCTGTGTTTTATTTAGAAAGAGTCTCACTTCTTTTCTCAAGATCATTATCCTCATCATCAATACCCTCATCATCATCATCATCATCATCATCACCGCCATCATCATTATAATTTATTTTTTCACTGTTATTTCTATTTTCTCTCAGTCAAAGTTTATCGAAAAATTTACTTTCATCTTCATTTGTCTTCCATATTCTCACACTCTAATTCATTCTCTACACCTGCTACATAAAAATTGCTTTACTTTCAGACTAAGAAAAAAAAGAACTTTAATATTCATAGTATAAATATAATACGAAATCAAAAAGAACAAAACAACAGCCCCACAACAGAACCAGTGAGAAATGGAATACGAAATTATTAAATTGTTTTACACATCATAGTATTCGACTGGACGAAACACATTCGGCTGTCTGTAATGCATAAGGTGTTGTATTAGTTCAAAGCAGCTGTAACACATTTGGTGTTCTTTTAATATGTAACTGGGTAATTAGGCGGTGAGATGGCAGAGTCGTTAGCATGCTTAGTGGACATTTTGTTCGCTTTTTACGATCTGAGTTCAAATCCCATTGAGGTCGACTTTACCTTTTATCATTTCCGTGGTCAATAAAATTATTACTAGTTTAGCACTGGAGTCGATGTAATCGACTTTCGCCCCTCCCTTAAAATGGCTGGCCTTGTGCCAAAATTTGAAACCTTTAAGGCAGCGAGCTGGCAGAATCGTTAGCACTCCAGGAAAAATATTTAGCAGTTTTCCCGCCCGTTCTGAGTTCAACTGCTGCCACGATCGACTTTGCCATTCGTCCTCTCGGCATCGATAAAATAAGTACCCGTTGAACACTGGTAAAAGAAGTGTTAGGTAAGCTTACCTTCTCGAGTCATACTGACTCATAAAGGTCGTATATATATATATATATATATATATATATATATATATACGACAAATTTATTTTAGTTTCCGTATGCCAAATCCACTCACAAGGCTTAAGTTACTCCGAGGCCATAGCAGAAGATATTTATGCAAAGTGCCACGCAGTATGTATGTATGTATGTATGTATGTATGTATGTATGTATGTATGTATGTATGTAAGTATGTATCGACTGTAGGACACATCAGCAGTTTCGATTATATCCACGTCAGATAGTTGAAAAGGAATATCGACTACAGCGAAACTTTTTATCACAATACAAACATAAGGGCCAAATCTCGCATTTGGTTAGGTTTTATGGAAGAATCCGCAAGTTTGGTAACAAGAAAAAAAAAAGAGAAGAAAATAATAATAAATTGTGAAGTCGGAGAGAATGATTTAAAAAAAAAAGGATCTGACTATAGAAAGTTGTTCAAGAATTGACGTTGATGAGACTTTATGCGTGGAATAAAAGAAATGAGGAGATTAGTTGTCATCAGGGAATGCCTATAAAGTGAAGAATGGTAAGTAAGGAATTACTGTAAAAATTGCTACCGTGTTGGAACATGTAAAGAATACAGGAATAATTCTGAAAGAACGATGTATTGCACTTGAATAATTCAAAAGAAGAAACCTTTGAGAGAACAAAACAGCTACATACACAAAAAAAGACAATCGATACAATACACATACGAGTTCACACGTACGCATGCGCAAGTGCGAACTTTTGTGCTTTGCGTGTGCACATACGTGTGTGGATGGTGTGTATGTGTGTGTATGTGTATGTCTATATATATATATATTTATATATATATGTATGTATATGTATATATATATATGTATATATATATATATATATATATATATATATATATATATATATATATATATATATATATATATATATATATATATATATATATATATATATATACACACACACACATGGTTGTATGCGAACATTCAAATGGACACATAAATACGTTTGTATGTGTGTGTGTATATATATATGTGTGTTTGTGTATGTGTGTGTATGTGTGTACACACACACATATATGCATACCCCTCTACACACACATACGCACACACATACACACGCATATATATATATATATATATATATATATATATATATTTACTGAAAGATAGAAAGAAAGTAAGGAGATGGGGAGAAAGTGGGAGACAGTGGGACATTGAGAGAGACAGAGAGGATAAGGAGAGAGAGGGGTGAAAGAGAGAGAGTGAGAGAAAGAGGGTGACCCAGAGTGTGAGGCCATGAGAAAAGGTGAGAAAGATGGCGAGAGAGAAAGATGGCTGGAGAGAGAGGGAGAAAACGAGAGAGGGAGAGAGATTATAGTGAGATACAGGTTTGGTGAGACACAGAGAGAAAGAAAGAAAGAAAGAGAAAGAAAGAAAGGTGAGAAAGCTTGTGTGTCTCAAGAAAAAAAAAGATGGAAGAAAAGGAGAAAAAAATGCATGGACAGATTATTTTAGTGAGATGGATGACTGAATAGATGTAGTTAAATTGTGGAATTGAATAGGAAAATTGGACTTTAAAAGATTACTTTTACAGTCTGAAATAACATTATTTGGAGACGGTATGACATGATGTGTGGGAACTGAACTGATTTGGTAAGTGAATGAATTCAGTAGATTTCTGCAGAACGAATACAGAAGACATGATAATATAGCCTGGATTCTGCACTAGGAACTGTACGAAGTGAAAACAATTTACCAATGGCAGAAAAATGTCCTGATCAGTTTTGTAAAATAGTCTACTCTGCAAGAGAGACACACTCGTTGAATTGAAAGAACATCGGGAAAGATGTATCGCTGCCCTTATTTACGTTCCTTTAATTTACATCTGAGTTCAAATCCTTCCTGGAATTTTGAAAATACTCTTTAAGTCCATCATTTTTCTTTTATATTGAACATGTACATCAGGTTATAACTGTTGAATTAAACTGAATATAACTCATAAATAAGGCGCAGGTGTGGGTGTGGGGTAAGAAGTCCCCCTCCCATCAGCCACATGGTTCTGGGTTCAGTCTTATTGCTTACGTGCCACCTTGGGCAAGTGTTTTCTACTATTGCCTTGGGCCGATTAAAGCCTTGTGAGTGGATTTGGTAGACAGAAACTGAAAGAAATCAGTCGTATATATTTATATTTATATATATATATATATATATATATATATATATATATATATATATATATATATATATTGTGAAGTGTTACATAATTCCAGCATATCAGGATTTCAAAAAGAATGCAAAGGGGCCGTCGTAGATCCTGTCTTTTATAGTTTAGCAACTATTCCCCATAGCTTATTTATCCTTCATGCACGAAAAGAACATTCTGCAAATGAAGCATAATTTTCCTACGACCTGTTTATTGAGGGTCTCAATGCACCTTTATCATCGCACCGTTTAGAACATATAATTACTTTCGTGACGGCACGAAAATTTATATAGCAACTAGATATCACAAAGGATACCCAAGTAAATGCTGCAAAATTTATAACCATCAGAAGCTAACCGAAAACGCGCAATGGTGTGTCGATTTGACAACGTTGTGGAACATATATATATATATATGTATATATAGTGTCTAGTGAGGGTCATTATGCCAATATTATTAACACAGGCACTGGTTCAATTCCACTCTGTTATTATTAGTCAATAGGTTAACTATCCAACTAACTAATCAGTAAGTCATTTGATTACTAAATACCCAACGTACTAAACAGTGAAACATTTGATTTGGTTTTGTCTGTCAAAGCTCTTTCGTTAATATTTGCAAACTTTTCAATGACTACCGATTAGTTAGTTGGGTATTTAACTAGTTGACTAAGGAGTGGAATTGAACCTGTGCGTGTGTTAACAATATTGGCAAACTGACTCTCCCTAGACAACGAAATTTGCTTCAACACGCAAATTCACATACAGTATCTTGTAAAGCAGATAGAAAAACGTAATGTGTGTTTCTTTGTGTTTGTCTTTGTCTCCCCCCATCATCACTTGACAACCGGAATTGGTGTGTTTACGTTCCCGTAACTTAGCGGTTCGAAAAAAGAGTCCGATAGAATAATTACTAAGCTTAAGAAATAAGTTATGGGGTAGATTTGTTCGACTAAAAACCTTTCGAGGCAATTCTCCAGCATGGCCGTAGGCAAATGCCTGAAACAAGTAAAAGAATAAAATAAAATAATATACAAATGATGCGGTTCTGACGGCAGCGTCGGAGAGAATAGGATTTGAGTGTCTTGAGACAATCCCAATAATCCTATTTCCACACAATGCAAAACATCGCGAGAAACTGAAGAATTTTTCCAAATGGTTTCACAACAACTTTTTTTTTTCTCTCCCGCTTCAAACCGGAATCTATAAATATTTTGTACATTTCCAATTCTTGTCTCTTGAAGTGATATCAAGAGCACCATATAAAACCATTGAAAAATTTGGAGGTAAATTCGCTCAAATGTCTTTTACCAGTTGTTCTACAGCATTGGCAGGCTGATACACCGTTGCGCTTTTTCGATTAGCTTATGTCATTTATTTCTTTTTATTATCGATAAATTTCGATACTTATATTTCATTTGGTCCAGAGAGACCAAAGTGGACAATAGTATTCAACGTGAGACCGACTAAACGTAGAGAAGAAAAGAATTATGTTTTTAGAACCCCGAGAATGGAAAGTTCAAAGAATCTAAGAGCACGCTCTGCAAAGAATATAGGCTCCATTACAAAATGCTTAGCGGCATTTCATCTGTCTTGAGTTCAAATTCCCTCGAGGTCGACCTTACCTTTTATCCCTTCGGGGTCGATAAAAGTACCAGTTGAGCACTGGAGTCGATCTAATCGACGTATCTCTCCCCCAAAATTGCTGGCCCTGTGCAAAAACTTGAAAGTAATATAAGTTCGATGTTGATATGTGCACTTTAGCTAAGACCGTTGACTACATTTTATTCCCAAGTCTATGATATTATTTGACTCTGCGACTTCTCCCGCAAGAACTGATTAAGGTTGTTTAAGTATATCTTCATTTCTAAGGTAAATAACCTCGGATTTTCCCTCGTTCAGGGTGAACTCTATTGTCACCCATATTCTCCTCTGCTAACTTTCTATGTTTAAGAACCACCTGCAATGATTTCCGTTTTAATACGATGACATTTGCAACAGAATTTATGGAAATAATAAAGTACATCCCGAATGACTCATGCTTCTCATGAGTTAATACCATCGATCGCATGTTGAATTCTGCGTTTTAGCTTTCCACAGACTCCAATGTTGGACAGTCTCTTTCAGTCGCATACATATGTTTTGTGTGATATCTATTTTTGGTAGGAACAAAGCAGAAACAGAGAGTCAAAAAGTCCGGCAGACACATACAGAAAGAACCAGACACGCATACAATTATACACAAGCAATCAATATTTGTTCTATTAACGGAAATTTTGTAATAGATAGTAACAAGTTATTTTGTTATTAAAAAGATTTTGTCATTAATGACAGTTATCAAGTGCTATGTTTATCACAATTTACAACTATATAGAGAATCAATCACAAGTATTTCAGTTCCGGACATAGAAACATCATTTCCGGGATTACATTTTTAACATCTCAACATTTTAATCGTTCATTTACTCCCATTATATATATATATATATATATATATATATATATATATATATATATATATATATATATGTATATACATATATATATATATATATATATATATATATATGTATATATATATATATATATACATACACACATACACACACTCGTATGTATATGTTTGTATGTATGTATGTATGTATGTATATATATATATATATGTGTGTGTGTGTGTGTGTGTGTGTGTGTGTGTGTGTGTGTGTGTGCGCGTGTTTCTGTTTCTGTGTTTGTACCCGCACCATCACTTGACAAGCGATGTTGATGTGTTTACAGCCCCGTAAATTAGCGGTTCAGCAAAAGAGATGGATATAATAAGTACTAGGCTTACAAAGAATAAGTCCTGGGCCGATGTGTTCCACTAAAGGTGATACTCCAGCATGGCCGCAGTAAAATAACTGAAAAAAAAAAAAAAATAATAATATGTATGTATGTATGTAGGTATCTATCTATTTGTCTGTCTATCTCTCTCTTTCTCTCTCTCTCTCTCTATATATATGTGTGTGTATAGACACAAATATGTGTATACATACACGCACATTTATGTATCTATGTATGTATTTATGTATGTATTTATCAATCTCTCTCTCCACACACACACACACGCGCACACAAGTGTGTTTGTATGTATGCACATGTTATATTCCCTCGAGGGCGCTGAATGACAAGTTAGAGCCAATCAAAACATTTTGCTGAACTTATTTACGTTCCTTTATATTCCAAGTCCAAATTTTTGCTAACATCGACTTTGCTTTTTAGCCATCTAAGTATCAATTAAAAAATCAATCAATCAAGCAATCAATCAGTCAATCAATAATTCAATTCATCGATATATAACCCTTCTTCATTCTAGAACATCACTAAATAACATTTCTTTTGTAAACTGTTCAATGGAATTTGTTTACATCAACTTTTTAATCGATTCCTCAAAAACTTATTTTCGTCTTTACACAAAACAAACAGTAATAACAATAATATTAACAAGAACAACATCAAGAACAACAACAGCAACAAAAACAAAAACATCAACAGCAACAACTAGTACAAGAACAAGTATAGCAACAACAACTGCTACAACGACGACGATGACGACGACGCTGATGATGATGATGATGGTGATGATAATAATAACAATAATAGTCCTTTCTACTATACGCACAAAGCCTGTAATTTGGTGGGAGGGGAGTAGTAGTCGATTGTATCGACCCTATTGTTTCACTGGTATTCAATTTATCGACCCCCGAAAGGATGAAAGGCAAAGTCGATCTCGGCAGAATTTGAACTCGGAGCGTAGCGACAGACGAAATACCGCTAAGCATTTCGCCCGGCGTGCTAACGATTCTGCCAGCTCGCCACCTTAATCAGACATGATGATAATGATGATGATGATGATGATGATGATTATGTTGATTTCGTTTATTTGCTACAAGGGCGAAGGACGAGAGGCGCAACACAAAGACAGACATAAAGTGGAAGGATTTACATACAATGAAATGATGAAGAAAAGGAAAGTTCACTATACACAGTATACACTGAAAAAGCAAGGGAAAAGGAAGATGTGGGGTCAGTCTGTTGCCAACATCCTCTGAGTGGCGGATCAAGTAAGCTGTAGATCCTAATGCGTAGACACGGTCTTCGGTTAGGACTCCCAAAGGAGTCGATAAAATAAGTACTAGTTGACTACTGGGGTCGATGTAATCGACTTTACTGTTCCCCCCAAATTGCTGGCTTTGTGCCAGAATTTGAAACCAAAATTAAAATTCTTCTTGTGTTTAAATGAGACAGCATATTCATGAGGAAGTTTTGGTAAAAGATGCAGATCTTTGGGTGAAATAAAACGTTACCTTCGTTTTGCAGCTCAGAAACGAGTAACACACACACACACACAAACACGCGATCATTATTATACACACATCATCGTTACACATACACAAACACAGTGGCAGTTTTTCGACCTTTACGTTCTGAGTTCAAATTCCACTGTGGTTGACTTTATCTTTCAAGCTTTCATAGAGTGACAAAATAAATACCAGTCGTGCGCTGGGGTGGATATAATTGAATAGTCACCCCACTCCACAAAGTTTCAGGCCTTTCTACCTATAATAGAAAAAAACCCTTAAATTTACAAGTTTTTCTGTCTTGGTTCTATCACGGAGTGACTGGAAAAAAAACAAAGAAGCTGAGAATGGGAAAGTCTTAAGAACTTTTGCAGTCTGCTGAAATGGTAAATGGTAGTAGTAGGAGTGGTGGGGCGGGAAGAGTAGAGGAGACTATAGTTGTATTGT
>NC_142949.1:31451814-31469314 GCF_046866305.1 Octopus bimaculoides | reverse complement strand
AAATGGAATTATTTGAAAGAGTTGAAGCGCCTGGTTTTCTAATATTTTAGAGCATATGAAAGTATCAGATTAATAAAAAGCAACATGCAGTCGATAAATTAAATACCAGTGAAACACAAGAGTCATAGTATCGACTCGTCCTCTCCCCTAAAATTACTGCCCCTGTGGAAAAATTGTTATTATTATTATTATTATTATTATTATTGTTATTGTTATTACTTCCGCCATAGCGAAGGCGGAAGTATTGTTTTCAGTCGTGTTTGTTTGTTTATCCGTGGACAAGATATCTCAAGAACCGCTGGATAGATTCGGATGAAACTTTCAGGGATGTTTGGCCTCGTGACTGGCACCAACTGATTAGATTTTGGGATCGATCCGGTACCAGACAAGGATTCTGGATTATTTTTCTGTTTCCTTTATTTTCTTCTTTATTCTTGAGAGCGGTCGAGTTAATTTTTAGTACTCTCGTTTGTGAGAGCAGTCGATAATATTTACAATAATGACTGCTTCTTCGTGTTGGAATTCATCCCCACATCTGAATAGGATCTAAAGGCTGAATTCAGACGGCAATGAAAACTGGTTCTATTCCCGTAGCTGTGCATTGTTTAACACGTTTTCCATGTAAGTATGTACCTCATCTATTAACTACATTTCCCTGAATCCTACAATTTAAATTTTATTTAAATGAATAATTATTTCCTTATTCACTAGACACAAATACTATGTATTTTAAGAAGGAATATTTAAAAAAAAAAAACGAAATATTCAGTAATTTCGTAAGGGCATTTTTAGCCCAAGTAACTCAAACAGATTCGGATCGAGTTTAGAAATATTGGCCAAGCTCCGGTTTGTGGGAGAGACAGTAATAATAAAAAAAAAATTCTCACCTTTTAGTCTATCTAAATAGGCAGTCACTGATATATAATAAGATAATAAAGTTTCATATACAATATTAAACGCATAAAAATATAACATTATGGAAAGAATTTCATATGACAAAAGAAAACAGCAAAAATAGCCCCAAACAATTTTTTTTTTGTATTGGTTTTCAATTCTAAATGATTACTTTAATGGAGAGTGATAAATTGATAAAACAGGAAATAGAACTGCAAAAGAAGACGAAATGGCATCATATATATATATATGTGTGCATATATATATATATATATATATATATATATATATATATATATATATATATATATGTATGTATGTATGTATGTATGTATATGTATGTACGTAAATAGGTGTATCTGTGTGTGTGTGTGTGCGTCACTGCACAATTTTTATTTCAAAGAGATGTCTGCATGTGCTATCATTTTCCCATTTATAATAATGTAAGAACTTTATATATATATATATATATATATATATATATATATATATATATATATATATATATATATATTTGTATATATATAGATATATGTAGTTTCAGATAATTTGGAAAGATATATATATATATATATATATATATATATATATATACATAGATAGATATAGATATATACGTATATACATACACATGTGTATATATTTCCAAATCATATAATAATATTTGTGTGTGTGTTTATAAATATACGTATGTCTACTGACAGAGCCTTACGCAAACATATATAGACACACATCTATTCACTTACAAACGTGTGTCGGCGTATACGTGTACGTGTGTATATATATATATATATATATATATATATAT
Organism: Octopus bimaculoides; assembly: GCF_046866305.1. Classification (NCBI taxonomy): domain Eukaryota; kingdom Metazoa; phylum Mollusca; class Cephalopoda; order Octopoda; family Octopodidae; genus Octopus; species Octopus bimaculoides. The sequence goes on along the minus strand of NC_142949.1, from coordinate 31,467,612 downwards.
ATATATATATATATATATATATATATATATATATATATATATATATACATATATACATACACATATACATACATATATACATACATACATATATATATATATATATATTTATATATATATATGTATATATATATATATATATATATATATATATATATATATATATATATATATATATATATATATATATATATATGTATATTTATATATATATATATGTATATATGTATATATATATATATATATATATATATATATATATATATATATATATATATATATATATATATATATACAAACATACAAATACGCATATATATATATTCAATTACTAGCCTATCATAGCTATATAAACACATCACCGTATTCATAACACCCGTTATAAAAATAAAACTATAAAACGGACAGAAAGTGTGAGTAAATACGAACTTCTTGATAAAACTTGTATTTAGATGTATTCTTAATCTTTGAGAATATCAATTTTTGATAGATAAAACTTTTAAAAATTAAAGCAGATAAAGATAGATCTGGGATATCAAAACGAACTGCAAACATTGATTCTGTAATTGTTTTCTCCTTTTATGATAATACCTTAAAAGCTGTATGCGTATGTGCGTGCGGGCACGCGTGTGTGTATGAGTTTATGTGAAAAAAAGAGAGAGAGTGCGTATATATATAAATATATCTATATTCACATGTCTATCTATCTATCTATCTATCTATCTATCTATCTATCTATCTATCTATCTACTTACATGTATTTATCTATTTCTACGTATGCATGTATGCATATCTGGAGTGTGAAAGAGAAAATGAGCAAGTGACAAAGAGAGAGATAAAGAGAGAGTGTGAAAGAGAGTGATGGTGATAAATGAAAAGGAATAGATATGTACTTTAGATTATCTCCACATTAATTTATAAGGAAATGTTCAATGAACAAACACACACACACATACACACAGAGAATTAAATGAATATACATTTGAATAAAATGAGAAAACCGCTTCAATGCGTTGTTTTTAAAACATTTACTTTATCTCAATGTTAATATTTCAAGCATTAAAATCGTTTTCAAGAAAAAGAGACGAAGGAAAATGATGAAATGAATAACGGGAGGAAAATAGCAATCAATACAGAAAGTAGATTATAAACTTTTATTAATGATTTTAGATGGCTCCCTGTTGCTAATCAGAGTGTAGCGTTGCTGCTATTTACGGTACAGAAACGACAGAATGTAACATAAACTGCATCATTAAAGCACTGAATGCTATACTTTGAATTATTTGTTGCAATTCACTGAACTCTGCATTCAAATACCGCCTACGAAAGTTTTGCTTCCAATCCATTCGAGGTCGATTAATCCTAAGCTGGCTGAATATTTAGCACTTTGGACAAAATTCTTAGCGACAATGCTTCCAGCTTTCAACTTTCCAGCTCCGAATTCAAAACGCACCGAAGTCGATAACGTCTTTTATCCTTTCGAGATAGATAATAAAATACTAGTCCAGAGGTGTGAGGTGGCTACTTTGTAGACTAGTTAAGACACCGGTCAAAATGACATAGTGGCATCACTTCCGGTTCTTTATATTCTGAGTTTAAATTCCACGGGGGTCACCAGGATTGATAGAATAAAGTGCCAGACAAGTAGTGGTGTCAATTTAATGGACTTGCCTCCTCCCCTCGAAAATACTCGATTATACGCACACATATTTATATAGCGTGCTATAAGACATATCTTTAATTTTTTTTGAGCCAACAGTGTGTTTTACGACGATTATAAGCAATTCGTCTGTATATGTGGGACAACAGAGAATGGTAAACAGCAGTATGCTTGGCTATCTTTCCATCAAAAATTTCCTGCGGCTAAAAGGTTTAGTGTTCCGTAATTCATGAAGGATGTCGATATTAAAGAACGTGATAATGAATTCTTGAAATTTACTGATTCCTCATGTAAATTCTTTTTTGTTCTAAGTTCGAGGAGAATGAGATTTATGATGCAGCTCTAGGTATTTACAACGAAGAGTAATAAAGATTGTATGGCCATATCAGCACTAACGATCATTAAAATATTCATAGAGAAAATAAAGTTGTTGACAAGACAGTTGGATTTTGGTCGAAATCTGCTACGTATGTATGGAACTAAAGTAATATTACAAAGAAAAATTGGAAGCGTTCTTCAAGCACAGACTTGCATGTAAATTTGGTTTAACCACAGAACGAGACACCATAATGAATTCGCTGAAATTATAAAAGTCATCGGTTGGTGCTAGACTCGTTAGTCCGGGCGCTTTTTGTTGAAGAGAAACATGTTGAAACACTGGTGTCCCCTGCGCTAATTAATGAAATGTGTTATGAACACGTAGTCGTCGTAAGAGAGAAGCTGTTCTCGCCCCGACGAGCACAACAGCGATTCTGCGTATCTGCATTCGAATATACGTCATCGTCATCATAATGATTCTTGAATTTCTACTTATGCTAAAACACGCATATACACAATTACTCAAAACCATCTATCTATCTATCTATCTATCTATCTATCTATCTATCTATCTATCTATCTCACTCACTCACTCACTCACACACACACACAGACATATACAGGCACACTACAAGGAACATTCCCATAACAAGGTTTGGATACTATATCTTAAAGTCTCCTGCCTAATATTTGATTTGAAATACAACTTATACATATATATATATATATATATATATATATGACAGACTTCTTTCAGTTTCCATCTACCAAATGCACTCACAAGGCTTTGGCTGGCTCGAGGCTATAGGAGAAGACACTTGCCCAAGGTGCCACGCTGCGGGACTTAACCCAGAACCATGTTGTTGGGAAGCAACCTTCTTATTTCTTTATTGCCCACAAGGGGCTAAACATGTATGTATGCGTGTGTGCGTGTGTGCGTGTGTGTGTGTGGGTGCGTGCGTGATAAAGTTAATCTATATTGATATTAATGGTTGAAAACAGTAGAATAACGAAAGAAAGATTTTTGTAGTTTTGCGAAATTTTTTCCCCATTTCTTTGGTTGTGGAAGAAAATGAAGCTGGAATATTGGAAGACAGAAATCTAATTTGCGATAAGAAATATGGAAATGGGAAAATGAAATACAGTAAATTTACTTGCATTTTATTACTGTAATACAATAAACTCTACACACATAGATACATACATAATGCACACTTGCACTATGTTTCTGTATATCTATGTATGTTTGTTTTGTTTTTTAGTCCTTAGAATTCTTCTTAAAAGGAAGGAATTGGTTTCTAACAAAGAAAAACAGCTCCATTGCTGGAATTGTGATATCAGTAATAATAAGTTTACATGTTGAACTTTAGAAATGTCTTGCATATTTATATTGTTCCTCTTACATATCGTATTTGTAAAGTGCATGCTAGCCTTTCTCTTTCTTTGCCTGAAAATCGTAGCTTTTCCATATTGTTAAATTTAGACATCTAATAACGTAGCCATGTATAGTAAAAATTATTTTGTAAAGATGCATGATCTTGATTTTATAGTGTTGTACTCATACTCCCAAGATTTGGGGTTCGATATCCAAACAGGGCGGTACGCTGTGCTCTTCTGTTAAACAATTCATTTCACGTTATTCAAGTCTACTCAAGAGTAAATGGGTAACTCCCGTTTAGAGGCTAGCGTTGTGATCTCAATTTGTCAACTTGTTTAAGCAACTTCATAGTGATACGAAAGCTTGTCTTAATTTCAATGGGTCACTATCGGAACCAATTTCCATCGATAACGGAGTTAAGCAAGGTGATATTGCTGCTCCAACACTTTTTTTCCATATATTTTGCGGTAACTATCTTGCATGTTTTCCACGACTGTGATATCGGCGTCTGTATTCGCTTCAGGACCACAGTTAAGGTCTTTGATGTTAAACGCTTTAATGCCAAGCCGAAGACATTCCAGGGCCTTGTTCGAGAGCTCCTTTATGCTTATGATGTAGTTCTCGTTGCTCACACCGAGGAGGATATGCAGGCTATATTGAATCTCTTCTCTAGAGCTTGTATGGCTTTTGGACTTACTATCAGTCTAAAGAAAACAAAGCTCATGTTCTCTCAGCCACCAGGACAACCCTATGTGAAACCTAACATCTTCGTCCAGGGTCAAGATTAGATGTGGTTGACTCCTTTGATTCTGAAATAAACCCGAGAATTGAAAAAGCCAGCAAAGCATTTGGAAGGCTTGAAAATCGTGTGTGGTCTGATAGAGGTATCACCTTCAAAACCAAGCTTAGTATCTATGAATCTTGCATTTTAACGGTCCTCCTGTACTCTTCTGAGACCTGGACGACATATCGGTGCCACATCAAGGCTTTAGGAAGATTACATGAAATGGAATTCTTTAAAACCAGACACCGTTGACAAATATAACACCGATATATTTTTTTAAAATGTTAGAGAAACATTTTTACATTTTAGATTCAATTAATTCATTAGCTTTCATTTTTTTTCAATATTTTTCTAACTGTAAATAGAAATTACTTGGTTATATGATAATGCAAACTTTAAAGAAATAAACTCTTTTGATTTTAAGACAATTTTTTTACTATATTTACTCTTTTTAATTACATATATTCTACATGTAGTTAATTTTATAACACAATATCTGTGATTTAATTTTTTCGTATAATGAGTTTTGTTAGGAAAATAAAATTAAAAAGAAAATATGATACTACAAATCAGAAATGCTTTAGCTTAATACAAAGAAACATTTTAATCAAAAATATTAAATTAAATTTAAAAATTAACAAATATATATATAAAATGAAATCGCGAACGTAAAATAGCTGTGAAAACAGCTTAGATCTGCTAAAATTCCTTAGAAAAAAAGGACGGTTCGGAGGTCATTACAGAGAATCGAACCTCGGACTGCTCAAAGTCCGCTTCAGCAAATTGTACCATTAAGCTAACCATTTATAATGCTAAATATTTTAAAATAACAAAAATATTTTGTTAAAATGTTCACCTAGCCTTGAAGAGTTATAGTCAAGAAAATGAACCCCCAGTATGTTCTTTTTGTTTTTGTTTTAGAGTGTGACAGTTATTCTGTCGGTGTCTTTTGCTGAACCACTTGGTTGTGGGGACGTAAACAAACCAGCAGCACTTGTCAAGCGTTGGTAGTGGGGGACATACTCAGTCACGCAAATATACGATACACACACACACACACACACACATATATATATATGTATCCAATATATATATATATATATATATATATATATATATATATATATCTGTGTGTGTGTGGGGGGGGGGGGGTAATCCAATGGCCGAGGATTAGCATCACGCTTTGAAACTCGGAATTTAAATCAAACTGTTTTGATCCATATATACATGCATATATGTATATGTGTGTGTGCGCGCATATGTGTATGTATGTATATATGCATGTGCGTGTGTATGTATATATATGTGTGTATGTATGTATGTATACGGCGGGTTTCCACACAGTTGTTGTCTACCAAATTAACTCGCAACGCATTCATCGACGCGGAACTATTGAAGAAGTCACTTGCCCAAGGTGCCGCGCAGTGGAACTGAACTCGGAGCCACCTGTTTGCAAAGCGAGTTTCTAAACCACATAAGCCATGCTTTTCAGAATTAATAGAATCTGTCTTACCACAATATAATGTGATGCTTTTTGTCTCTATCCAGATTTAATGGATTCGCCCTCTCTGTTCAGAACGTGATACCTCCAGCGAGCTGTAGCAATTCTAAATCTATTCTATATTTATCACAAGTTACCTTTTTAGAAGCAATTAATCATTTTTTAGTAATTATAAAGTGAAAAAAATAAAAGAATAAAAAACAGCGAACATTACCCCTCCCTCTAATCGCGCACGACACTGCTCCACCGCCCAGCTCTTTACCTTCCCCCCAACACTAAATCTATTGTTGAGCTGACACAATAGAATTGACAAAGCCGAGCAATTATTATTCAGAAACAATGTCCAGATTGTACCATTAATTTTTCACGTCATATTTTTTTCTTCTCTCCATTTTTCAAACCGTCTCTCTTTTTCTCTGTTAACAAATTGTTTTTATCTCGTATAATGATTGGCAATAATCAGTGAAGATCGCCGCCGGCAGATGGCGCCACAATACAAACTGGAGTGGTGGTGGGAGTGAAGTGATTATAGTATTTTTGTTGTTCTTATGAGCTTACGTTCTAATTTTTCTCTTTCAGTAGTGCAGGCAGGAGGAGCAGAGAGGATCGGCGACTGGTGACGTTGTTATGAGAGCGGTACTTTTAGGCCTGTTGTATAAGACTATATAGAATAGGGGGCTTGTAGTCATGGTTGTGGGGCGGAAGGCTGCGATCTTCTTCAGGTCACACACTTTCCTGGTACGCCAGTGATTTTCTTTCTATTTTAAAAAATCTCATCCTACCCCTACACCGAATACTAGGTCTTTATATACTGCTGTGAAGTATCATAAACACATTTCCTTCTTCATTCAACACCCTCACCACAGCTACACTCTTCCATCCCATCAACCCCTCACCAAATTCTTATATTTCAAATTCTGGAGACAAGAGCCAGGTATCATTTTCAATCCACAAGGAACTTTGATCCATTAAAAGATCACCATTTTTTTCGCCACTTAAAGACCCACCACTCTTTCTGTAGTTTGACAAGGTTTTCATCCTAATACGCAACTGGTAGTTAATTTATCGACTCCGAAAGGATGAAAGGCAAAGCCGACCTCGGCGGAATTTGAACTCAGAATGTAAAGACGGACGAAATACCGCTAAGCATTTCGCTCAGCGTGCTAACGTTTCTGCCAGCTCACCGCCTAAATATGGAAATATTGACAAGGCAGATATGTACAGTTATATTTAACCAGCATCTCTCATCTCCTGCCGCTCGACGGAAGCTTCGAACGTATTGAATTGGCTTTCGTGTGAGTAAAGATATGTTTAAGTGCATTTGGGGTTAGGTTAGCTAAGTACTTCTCGAAACATCTCAGACACAGTAAAGGTGGTTAAGTTGCTCTCTGCCTCTCTCTCTGTAATACCTTACACAAACGACGGAAAAGACTATGCACAGTATTGACATGGTACTTCTGACGGATCACTTTTTTGCTCAATTTTGCCATTAATTCAGTTCTTTTCGCTTGATCTTTAACAAAACAAAAAAAAAAAGAACCAATAGTATATGATTTATCATAGTAGGATATATTTTTAGATTTGCCTTTGAATCTACAATAAGATATAATAGCTTATATTATATTTTCGCTAATATAGTTTGTTCCTATCAAACTCCAAATATAGTGATTCCTCTAACGTTTTTGCCCCCTCTTATTTTTTTTATTATTTTATTCATATCGGAGCTCTGATTATTTCTTTCAACTTAAGCACCATTGTTGTTCCTTTCCATAAACTCTCATTCATTGATTATTCCATCCACATCGGTACTTTTCGCAGAACGGACCTTAAGAAGAAGACGAAGAAGAGGATGAATAACAAGAAGAAACAAATCGAAATCTCTTCACGTGACTTAATCGATAACCGTCATAGAAAAGCAACTCTTTCTGCTTTGCTTAAATATATTTTTCCACTTCAGGTCGTCTGTATTAGACGGTTAGATCTGCTTTACTGAGTTTCTACTTCAATTTGTGGTGCGTTTGTGTGAATAAGTCTGGTTATGGACGAGGAGACAGGTTGTGGAGAAGGAGGAGGACGACGACGAAAAGAAGTAGAAGAAAAAGAAAAAGAAGAGTGGAAAAAGTGAAGAAGTGGAAGAATAGCAGTGAAACGATCGATTTCTCTTTGATAAGATACATATATACATACACCAGTACACAACACACACACACATACAAACATACACACATATATGTATATATATGAATATATATATATATATATATATATATATATATATATATATATTTCTACATACGTACATATATACAAGTACATATGTATGTATATGTATATGTATATATATATATATATATATATATATATATATATATATATATATATACGTATATATATGAGTATATGTATTTGTACTTATATACATTATATATATATATATATATATATATATATATATATATATATATATATATATATATATATATCATTATATATATATATATATATATATATATATATATATATATATATATACATATATATATATACATATACATATACATATACATATATATGTACCTGTATATATGTACGTATGTAGAAATATATATATATATACACAAATATACATGCATACACAATTGTACTCATACACTTACAAGATCAAAAACAAAGTAGGATGTTCTTACAAAGAAAATGCTTGATAAGTTTACGTCTAATTACGTCTGCAATTCACTTTGGATTGTCATTGGTTATAACCTCTTCAGAATTTTTGCTTTTCATACAATGCTTGTCAAGTAACCCCCCCCCCCCACATATCCACCTGCACACAGAAGCGCGCGCGCGCGCACACACACACACACACAAACACACACACACACACACACACACACACACACACACAAATACATACACCCACATATGCGCAGTGAAATTACCAATTTCCAATTCCATCCTTATTATATATCTTGAAGTCTCACACCTAATTACAATACCATTAATTAATGATTTTCTTCCTGTTTAAGTTCAGAGTTCGTTTTCAATATATTCTTTTGTTCTTTGCTGTAATCTTCAAACTTACTTATTTAAAAATTAAAAATCAATAGGATCTTCAGTGACCTATTCAAATTGAGTCATTAACAGTTTAAGTTAATTAAAAACGGAGACTTCTTGAACATTTTAGATATTCTCTTATGGAACAGTCTCTTAACAATTAATGGTTTGTTGGTTCATCAAATGAAAATTTCTCTGGAATGGTCTCTTAAGAATCTTCCAATTCCTTTTGCCGCATAACGAAAGCATAGAAGGAATGTGTTTACATTCTTTAACTTTCCTATCATAGCTAGAGCTTTTTAATGTTTAAGCTTATTTCACTTTTAGTCTTCTTACATACACACATACACACACGTATATATACAGTTTGTTTTTCACGGTAGAACTAGAAGTAGACAAAACTATATATAATAGCCTGTAGATATTGGGTTAAAAAAAACCTTTTGGTTAAAAAACGCCCAAGGCTGCCCGTGGTAATCGAACCTATATGTTCCCTATTCATTTCGCGTATCTCGAGGCGTCAATAACATACAATTGTTGCCGGTAAGGATAAAGTTTGTAAAATGGAGGAATCATTTAGTAAGATTTCTTTGGTCTAATAGTAAAACGCTTGTCGCTTTTGTAGAAGACCCACTTTCGATCCCCAATCTTATGTTGGGTTGACAAGATTCTGATCTGTACAAATAGGAGGGCACATTGGCTAAAGTAATCCTAATATATCGAGAAAAAGAAAAGGATTGTCTCGATTGGAATTGCTTTGGTCATAGCTCTTCTCAATCAGGGCTGATCTAGAGTAAACAGCAACGGTAGAAACAGTAATATATATGTATTAATGTGAACTGACAGTTTCCCGAAAGTTTGTTGGTGTTTCAGAAATATGATATGTTCAATGTTAGAGGTTAGAGAGGTTAGAATGTTCTAAATGTATGGAATGCTGTCTTGGAAGTAGGTTGTTATGTAGTTCAGATATACATTGATACAGCAAGAATTAAAGAAAACAATGAAACACAAGAATGAAAACAACAACAACAACAGCAGCAGCAGTAATAATGCAAATGATATAACAAAAAAAACGTAAACCAAGAGAAAAGATGGAGGTTAAAACAAACTGAAAAATAGACAGAGAAGGAATGGAAGAAACAATGAAACAATAGAAAATAACAGTTCAGTCTTTCAAAAACATTGGTAAATAAATGAAGTATTATGTTACTTTTCGTGCTCCATAGCAAAATTCTCTGTACACTGAACAACATGGCTTCAAGAAATTTTTAAAGACGTCATTTTACATTGTTTTTCCTTGTAACACCATCCTGAGAAGAAACTTTTGTTTCTGACCTAACGTTAAATATACATGAAAACAAAGTGAGCCTAATAATTGTTCAACCCTGTTAGTAAACCATCTGGGTCAGTCTAACAATCCTTTAGACCACATAAGGACCATCACAAAAATCACCGTTTTTAGTCAGGTATAAGTGAGACCCCATTTTATACTTGTTTTTAACCGGAAAATGCTGCATTGCGAAGGGGAGAATTGTAGTGGTTAGACTTATACGCGATTAAATATGGTATTTCCTCTTGTGACTCTGCATCCGGATCAAAGGAAGCGCCAGTTGATTCGTCCATCTTTACTTCTACGTTCAACTTTGCCTGTGAATCTGTCGGAGTCGATCGAATAAGTACCAGTTGAGAACTGGAGTCGATATTGTCGACCTACACCTTGCCCTGAAATTGCTGACCTTTTTGCCAAAATTTCAAACCCATATATATATATATATGTGTGTGTGTGTGTGTGTGTGTGTGTGTGTGTGTGTGTGTGTGTGTGTCTATATGAGTGCTGCTATATCACCATGTGTCTGTGTTTGCATGTATTCCTCAACTTGATCTCTGCTCATTTAGTTTTATTTGTGTTCCGACAGAAGTTTTGAAGAAAAACTAAAGCTGCTGATAAAATAATTGAATTTAAGAATGATAGGACAAAGTTCTACACCAAATCATTATTCTTCGTAAGTCAGACTTTCTCGTGGGGAATTACTAATATGGCAGGTAATTTTCGAAAGAAATTATTATATTAAATATATAACAACATTTTGCCTTTGTACCTATAGTAAACTCATTTATAATACCGTGTACAATAATTACAAAGTATGTAAAATGGTCGCTAACCATGCAGGCACATAGGTTTATATATGTATGTGTGTGCATATATATATGCAAGCATATATGTTTGTATATGTATGTGCATGTATATATATATATATATATATATATATATATATATATATAATATAATATAATATAATATAAAATATAATATAATATATATATATATATATGTATACATTATATATATATATATATATATATATATATAAATATACCTACCTTCCTACCTACCTACCTCCATCCATCCATCCATACATACATACATACATGCTTAGAACCGGCCTCCCAAGATCGTGACGTCGAGTTTCACATTTCATTTCCTGAAACGAAACACTAGAATTGCCAGACACTACCTAATTAACGATCACAACAAAGGTTAGATTGTTTTCCCATAGTTCCATCAAGATGACAGCTCTTTGTCAGTTTTTTTTCTTAATTTCTTGTTTTTCTTAACTCCTCATCACTAGTCATCCTGTATCCTCCATTAAAGAACCTTAACCCTTCACCGTACACTTTCGCTTCTTTTATATACACTCGCATTCAGTTATCTTAGATGAAGATGTGGTTGTGTAGTATGAAGCTTGCTTCGCAGTCACATCATCCCGGGTTCAGCCCCACTGCGTGGTACCTTGCAATGGTGTCTTCTACTCTAGCCTCGGGCCGACCAAAGACATGTGAGTGGATTTTTACGATGGAAACTAAAAGTCCGTCGTGCGTGTGTTGTAAGAAGCTTCCGTCCAAACCATATGGTTCCGGGTTCAGTCCCACTGCGTGACACCTTGACATGTGTCTTCTACTATAGTCTTGAGCCGACCAAAGCCTTGTGAGTGCATTTGGTAGACGGAAGCAGAGAGAAGCCCATTGTGTGTGTGTATATATATATATATATATATATATATATATATATATATATATATATGCATGTTAGTGTAATTCTGAGTCTGGTTTGTCACCCCCACCATCGCTTGACAACCGATGTTGGTGTGTTTACGTTCGCGTAACTTAGCGGTTCAGCGAAAGATATAGCTAGGATAAATAGCAGTACTTGAAAAAAAGTACTGGGGTCGATTCATTCGACTAAAATTCTTGAAGGCGGTGCTCCAGCATGGCCACAATCTAATGAGCAAAGGAAAAAAAATTGCTAACAAGCGAATTCATGGAGACGTACACACAATGCTCATAACATAAAGACGCTTAGATAGACATATCAAGATTCCCTTTGTCTACCTCTTTAGGATGAAAATTATTTTTATATCTTACAAAGACAGAAGGCCATGGATATTTTTAGAAAAAAAAAAACAATCGATTATATCGATCTCGTCAGGAGGAAAGGTAAACGTGAGCTCATATAGGGTCTGAGATAAGAACGTAAAGGAATGTTATATTGATTCTTCGTACAATCATTTTGATTTAACTAAAAACAACAAACAAACTTACTTTGTCAAGTCAATGAGAATTCACGCAGAGTTTAAGATCTAATCGGCGTGTACGCAGGACTATTTTCAAAGAGAGATGGAAAGAACTGAAACCGTAAAGTATTGTGGACTTCCCATGTGATTGCTTATTACTGTGTGACCGGCATCATACATTGGTGAAGTATAATTGAAATGGAATCGTTTTGCGGATAGAATATGTGACATTTTCTCTTGCGATATAATTATAAATATTGTATAGTTATTTGTTAAAAAACAGACATTGCCTCTGAAGATAAAGTAATATATAAAATGTTACAAAGTAAAATTAATAGATATGAAAATGATAAATGGAACTTTTTCTCTTTGTTCTAATAATTAATATTGTTATTGTGTCGAGGTCTATAATTAATATTTACAGTGAGATATATAATTAATATTTGCAGTGAGATATTAATAACAATAAGAATACGCCATATTTGTTTGCATGAGTATGAATGTCTGTGGTGTGTTTGTGTGTGTTTCTTTGTGGTTACGTATGCATATGAATGAAATAAGTTTATGTAGGTGAAAGCATCAATGTGCATAGATATTTTATCTATACCATGGTTTCCAAAAGGTAACTGAGTGTGATTAACAGTTTTTGTAGATGTGAAGTAATATCAGGAACGATAATCAAAATATCGGATACGTGTGGGTCATGTGATGTGCGAAGTCCTCCTTCGGTGATCTTGGGTGCAAATGCTGTACGCAGAAATTAGGTACCCACTCCGATCGAAATATGAAAAAATTATAATATCAAGGAATCCGTGGACGTCCTGGGCCCAGTGACGCGCTACTCAAAGCACCTCGTCATTAGGGAATCATGATGTAAATCAGACGTCCTAGACTCAGTAGAAATTCCTGTGTGTGTCGATAAGCGTAGATTAGCTCTGATCTTTAGTTCATGGTAGTTGTGGAGTGATACCACAACGCAATTTGTTCACTAAACACAGCACAAAGATTGCTTTTCTTTCTTTGGTTCCACATTTAAAGGCTCACAGTTAAAACATTCACTGACATTTATCTCAATTACAGCTTATTTCATTCGAATGAGGAAAGGAGTAATGCTTGCGTATGAGTATGCCTAGTCGATTGCTTTGACTAGGAATTGAATTGCTCCTCAAATTGTAAATATATTCTAAATCTTGAAGGTATTTTAAAGATTGTTGCTTTGCTTTGGGCTGCTTTATTGAAGTGGATAGGAAATATGGAACTCTCCAACAAGATACTCAGAAATTTCCTGCAGTGATCTAAGAGAGAGGTTTGGCTGATGTTTCTAGCACGTTGAACGGTCAGGATAAGGCACCGCCTATGTAGCATTGACTACAGCGGATATCAAATGTACATAAGAGTTTCAAGCGGATAAACTTGCTAACTATGGAGACCTGTAAGGCCAATAAAGAGCTGACATATACAAACGTATAACAAAGAGAAATGATAAGGTGTGAACAAATTAAGTTAAATGTTACGCTGGTTAACACGTTTTGTGTTGATTTATCTTGACTTCCGTAGCTAGGATTGCATCCAACCTATTGCCATCTGTATCACAGAACCTAATTAATACAATGCTATTAATTATATGAAACTATTAAATTGCTAATTATAAACGGAGTTAGTTAATGAGGTATTTTGATCTTTACAATATACCGAATGCAAATAACGGGCTGTTTTAATGCATGTCGCAATTTATGAGTGCATATGTGTCTATACGAGAGTGTGTTAATCTGTTTTATCTCTTGTTTCTTTCACTCATTGGAAGAGGCCATTCTGGGGCACCGCCTCGAAGAGTTTTAGTCGAACAAATCGACCCCATGACTTCATTTTTTTAAAGCCTGGTATTTGTTCTGTTAGTCTCCTTTCCCGAACTGCTAAGTTACGAGAACGTAAATAGAGTAACGTCAATTGTCAAGCGTTGGTGGGAGCAAACACAAACACAAAGACACACGCATATGCACGTACACACACACACGCTCACACACAAACACACACACATACGATGGGATTTATTCAGTTTCCGTCTACAAAATCTATTTACAAGGCTTTTGCGGTTCCGGAGTTATAGAAGAAGACACTTGCCCAAGGTGACACACAGTAGGACTGAACTACATAGCCAAGGATATATATATATATATATCAGATATATACACACACACACACACACACACACACACACACACACACACACACACACACACACACACACACACACACATATATATATATATATATATATATATATATATATATATATATATATATATATCAGATATATGCACACACACACATGTGTATATAAACATATATGTGCGAGTATATATGTGTATACATATCGGCGAAAGAATATATAATTTTCGAAACATTAGTTCTCAACGCAACATAAGTATTCACGCCTGTAGCATATCACGAATTAAAGACATCACGAACTAAGATGCCTAACATTAATGAAATCCACTAGTGAGAACTGGCTGTAAAATATAAATTACATTGAACGCTCTGTACTTGATGAAGGAGACACAAACATAGAATAATCTGCTTCAAATCACCAGACAGCATGATTGCAATAAATAAGGTAGCTCTATGACTCCTCACTTTAATCAAGAACGACTTCGAAGCGACACAACTGCTTCAAAATTTTCGACAGAAATAAAGGAAAAGTTAGTTACACATGCCTACTCAATATATTTCAGCGTAACAAGGAAATTAGAAATTCCACAACACCGGACTCCTCTGATAATTCACTGTGAACAACAGAAGCCTAGATAAGTAAGTGGTGTATAAAGCTCATCTTTCCGATAGTGCTGGAGCACCCTAAAATTAATATTGTCTTAGCGGTACAGATTTATACAGCACACGACCGCACATAGTCACATTCTCAAATAAACATATGTGCGATCCTATAACTCAGCTTGTGTCCGCCTGGACCGTAAAGGAATTTATCAGTATTGAAATCTCGTCAAAATGTTGAAGAAGATCTTTCATTGTTAACGAAAGCAACATTACAAACTGGAAAACTCATTACAGTCTCGAAACTGTATTACAGTCACAAAAGCAGATTACAGTAACGAAACCGTATAACAGTCGCTTTTTCTGCTGCATTCTCTACATTTTCTTTATAAATATCACCATGTAGATATTTGATTAAAGTGGTGTTGATATCACATTTTTCTTATCTCACTTCTTTCACTTTTATATTATTTCGTTCATTGAGCCAGTCTGTCTGTAACCTCTCTTTCAGTTGGTGAAGTTTGTAATCATATCGCTAGAGAGGATTTTAATGTACTCTGTTATATATCGTCAGAATCGAGCTATTATTAATTTATATCTTCTTTTGATAACTAAGATAATCACAGACACATTTATTATCTTATTTAGTGACTTAAATAATTGTATTTGGTTCCGATTCGTTTTCAGACATCGAGAAGTAGCTATACATTATTTAATCGATTTGCTTTATGCGAATTATCGAAAATAAACAAAGGGAATGAAAAT
>NC_142949.1:31414314-31436814 GCF_046866305.1 Octopus bimaculoides | reverse complement strand
AACTAAACAAAACGAAGTGAAACCATTTAAATAATAGTAATAATAATAATAATAATAATAATAATAATAATAATAATAATAATAATAATAATAACGATGCTAAAGCTCGTTAAGAACCACGAGAAGCGTAAGAAGCTTCATTTTGTCAAGAAGAAGAGCGAAATATTTTCTAGCGAGTTTATGCACAATACTCAAGTTGAGCAACATAATGGAAGTGCAGTAGCTGTAATTGCAAGGAATGTGAAATCAACAGCAAAGTAAAATGCGGTTGAACAATTGGGTGATAGGTGAAAACAAAGACCTCCGCATGGTAAATATGTGGTCCGTAGCAAACAAGCTGGTGTAGACCAGAAGCACATACATCAGTGGCTACAGAGCTCAGGGCTAAACGCAGAGAGTGAAGGATTTATCTTGGCTGCTGAAGATCAGAGCTTATCTACCAGTAACTATCAAGCCAAGGTGATAGGTCAATGAATAAAGGTTGTTTAAGGATGATGAACAAAATACCTGTGTTTCCAAAGGTGAATTATCCAAATCTCAAAGAATTCCTCTCAACACATAGTTATGTTGCTCCCATACTACTTCTGCTCGTGATCAGAGATGCACATATCGTCAGCCACCAAGGGACATGCTTAACTGGTTAAGGTCAAACAAATGAGAAGCAAATCTACGGTATGGAGCAGAATATTTGCTGTAACCCATCTTTTATACCAAGACAAAACAATGTAAATTATAACACTATCAATCAGTTATGATCAGAAGCCATGAGAGCCACTGCCAGGTACTGCATCAGGGCATTATTATTACTGTTTATTATTATTATCATTATCATTATTATTATTATTATTATTATTATTATTATTATTGATAATAATAATAATAATAAATGCGGCTGTTTTCAGAAACGTTAGGACAGCGGGATAAATTGCTTGGCGGAATTTCGTCTGTCTTTACATTATGACATCAAATTTTGCCTTTCATCCACATATGTGTGTGTGTGTGTATGTGTGTGTGTGTGTGTGTGTGTGTATGTGTGTGTGTGTGTGTTTGTGTATGTATGTGTGCATGTGTGTGCTTGTATATATTGTATATATATATATATATATCAAACAATAAGCAACACGGATTTCAAAAGTGATTGCAGTACGCACGTTTCATGCTACTTCAATTTATTTCAGTAATGTGAGCATTACCTTAAATGCAATATGAAGAGCAATCTTCAGCTGCACGAAAAAATGTAGAAAAAAGACATATTATAAATGTGGCAACATATTAAATCCAAGTGGGAGAGAGCATACATAAAATCCAAATGTGAGGAAGAATATATAAGTCCATCTTGACATAGCGGAGTCTATCAGGCTAGACTCCGCTATGTCAAGATGGACTTATATATTCTTCCTCACATTTGGATTTTATGTATGCTCTCTCCCACTTGGATTTAATATGTTGCCACATTTATAATATGTCTTTTTTCTACATTTTCTACATTTTCGTGCAGCTGAAGATTGCTCTTCATATTGCATTTAAGGTAATGCTCACATTACTTAAATAAATTGAAGTAGCATGAAACGTGCGTACTGCAATCACTTTTGAAATCCGTGTTGCTTATTGTTTGATTTTAATCACCCATCCTTTTGGGATGCGATATTCGGGTGCCTTCGCATAAGTACCATATTCAAGCCTTGAATCTCTCTCTCTCTCTCTCTCTATATATATATATATATATATACATGTATATATATATATATATATATATATATATATATATATATATATATATATATATATATATATATGTATATATATATATATATATATATACATGTATATATATATATATATATATATATATATATATATATATATATATATATATATATATATATATATATATATATATATATGTATATATATATATATATATATATATATATATATATATATATATATATATATATATATATATGTATATATATATATATATATATATATATATATATATATATATATATATATATATATATATATATATATATATATATACATGTATATATATACACATGTTTGTGTATGCATATATAAATCATGAACTTAATATGGCTGTTGCCCTTCTTTCGTTTGTAAATCAATGATTCATCAACATGTGACGATTTCACATTTCTAAAAACATGGCCTCTGTCTTTCCATTTCAACAATAGTCAGACAGTTTATCTTATCGACAGCTAATTAATCATCAGAGAATTCCGAACCAATTTTATGATACCCAATTTCTGTCTTTGAAATAAGCTAATTTGTCAATTCTTTGTTAAACGTTGTTCCAGACTAACTCGATGTCTTTAAATATGTGTGTATGTGTATGTGTGGCGTGTGTCTGCGAGTTTGCCTGTGTATGAGATGTGTGTGCGTGGTGGGACATGTGTGTTTGTGTGTATATATATATACTTGGAAACAGATGCGTGGCGTTCAGTCATATAATAAAATAAATAATATATATATATACATATATATATATATATATATATATATATATATATATATATATATATATACATTTATATATACATACACACATATATATATATAGATAGATAGATAAATATATATATACATACATATATGTGTGTGTGTGTATGTGTGCGTGCGTGAATGTTTGTATAGAAGCAGACGTATCTATCTATCTCTCTCTCTCTCTCTCTCTATATATATATATATATATATATATATATATATATATATATATATATACATACACACATACACTCACACGCACGTTACACATTTGTGTATATGAGTGTGCATATGTTTATCGCATGCGTACATACGAATATGAGAATATTTTTCACTGTGCCTTGTATTTGCCAGTGCTTGTATACATGCGAGCGTGTGTGTGTGTGTATATGAGCATGTTTTCATGTGTGTGTTCATGTGTGTGTGTGTGTGAGTGTGCGTGTGTTTGTGTATGCACAACTGTATACCTCAATTATCATTACGCAACAAACAACATTGTTATATTCATACACACTTTACAGTCAACTACACAAGCATACATACATGTATACATACATATTTATGTAGATATATATATTTATATAGACACACACACGCGCACATATATGTATATATCTGTATATATGCATGCATGCGTGTATATATATATATATATAGTATATATATATGTGTGTGTAGATATAGTATATATATACATACATATATATATATATATATATATATATATATATATATATATATATATATATATATATATATTTAGATGCATATATATATATATATATATATATATATATACACACATACGCACACACACATATATAAATGTACATACATATACATACAGTCACACACATACGGATCAACTCATATATCAAAAGTTTATATCAAAATTATCTCACGAACTCTATCGACTGTGAAGCTAATCAGTGATCACATTAATCGAATTAGCTGATTAGTGAACGATAATTATATTTCCTGTGGTCCGTCATATCTGATATTCTCTATTTATGTGAAGATAATTAAGTAAAAAATAGTCAGGTACCATTTCCCCAGTGTAGAAATGTTGATGTGTATGGTGGCGACATCACGTCTGGTTTGTCAACAAGTCTCGTTCTGTGTTACACTTTCGCATAGTCAACTCTTGTCATCATTGTCTATTGTTCTTACTGTTACTTTTACTGGTTATGTTGTCGTTGTCGTTTTTGTTATTGTTAATATTATTGCTGACGTCGGTAAGAATAACATTTCTAAAACGAATCGAGACATTCGGAGTATTGGTTTGGCTTAATGGAAGGAGGCCTATCATGTTTATAGATGATTTGTGTTCATGCTCCACGCGCTACCTTCGATCTTCCGTCAATCCAAATCTTTCTAAAATGGACAGAGAATTTTGAAAATTTGCTTTGGTCCGATAGTAGAACATCAGTCATGTTTACAGATGATTTATGTTTGAATACCACGGGCTGCCTTAAATAAATTTTGTCTATCCAATTGTTCTAAAAAATCAAAGAAAATGCTTTGTACAGGCAAAGGGTTAGGAGTAAAACAAAAAGAGAAAGATACCTTCTCGCGTCATGCCGACTCATAAAGGCCAGATTCCCGGTTTCCATGGCGTATAAATTCACCACGTGAACGGAACGTCGGTCTATCGCAAAGAACACAACACGTCGCCCGGCCCAAGAATCGAAACCACAATCTTACGATCATGCGTGCAACATCATAACCAGTAAGCCACACGTCTCCACAAAAACTGAGAGTAGATAAACCTTTATTTTAGTTTAAGCCATTGCTTATTCAGGACTGACAAATGGTTAACTATCATATAAAACAATTTTTCAAAGCGTCAGCAATTATGAAGATATTTTTGATAATTTCTCCATGTTTTAAAAACTTTTCATTGTTTAGACAACAGATGTGTAATCAAATATAGAAAATGCGAAGAATGCTACTAAACCTATTATTGTGTAACATCTCTATTTAATAATACGAGTGATCTGTCAATGTAATTTAGTTGAGAAAATCATAAATGGTATCATGGGAAGGCACTTAAATTCCTCTTAGAAGCTATCAGACTTGGAGTCACTTATCTCTGAATTGCTCATTAAATAGCAAAAATATTGTCTCATTGTCGTTTATTGAATTTATTTCTTTAAATACGTTTCTGTAAATACATTTTTTTAAATGGAAGAAACAGATTTTGTCTAATAGCAACATTAGATATATTGATGGTAAAAAGCTTATAAAACAATTAGTTTTCAATTTGGAATGTATGGTTCTGAATAAAATTAAAAATTATTTAGTCACGTGGCACCTTAGGCAGGTGTCGTCTACAAAAGCTTCGAGCCAACCAAAGACTTGTGAGTGGATTTGGTCGACGGAAACTGAAAGAAACTCGTCATACACACAGGAGCACGCACACACATATGTGTATATATATATATATATATATATATATATATCAGCTGATGAAGGATATGTTCTCTATGTGACCTGTGTGTTTTTTGTACCTTGTTTATCATTTTGTCCATGTTTTTTTACAACGTCATGTACCCAGATATGCATCTATATGTACATGTAGATTAAGATATGTACATACATGTACATATATATGCATATACTCATATATTATTTATAGGAGGAATTTCAACCATGTTTCGTGGTCTTCTACCACAACAGCTCCTAATTAAATTCAATTTATCAACATTTAAAATTAAATTAATTTTCACAGTATATAATATATAAATATATAATTTAGAGAAAAGAACCAAAGTTCATGAACTCATCCATGAAAATCCACAGTCACATATAGAGAAAATTAATAAGTAAATACACTATAAATAAGTATAACAAAATACAAAGTAAAAATCATAAAATAATAATTATTATTTTATGATTTTTTAGTTTATCATCATTTATTCCGAAGTCTTTAAAATCATTAGGACAGAAAAAAATATGAATTCTGTAGGCGAGGTCAGAACAGTACTGAAGGAGTATTTTTCTTCACGGACAAATGAATTTTGGAAGAGGGGTCTTGCAAGTCTACTTGATAGATGGAAGAACATTGTAAAAAAATGAAGGAGAATATATTTCTGATTAAAAAAGAACTTTATCTCGATTTTGAAAAATAAAAGAAGTATAAAAACTACATTGTTTATGGGATGGCCTATCACATACATACATGTATAAACATATATATACACATACATATGTATACACACACACATATTGTTTTCTCATTGTATACATATGCATATAAAGAGAGGAGTCTATATTCTATTATCAGATGTGGTAAATAATATATATAGTAATCTACGATAGTTGACGAGAGAGTTATGAACGATGTTTATTGTAGATAAGAGAGACATCTTATTCACAGTAGGGTAATGTAGTTAGGATAAGTATATTTAAAGTAAATATGTATAGTAGATTATAAGATAGATAAGATGTATAAAGGAACACATGTATGGGGAAATCTATTGACTAGCATCAAAAGGAAGACAGCTCTATTATGAAAAATGTTTCGATATTTTATAGAAGAAAAGATGTCTGAAGTGATTGGTAGTGAAACGAGAAAACAATAAAGAGGAACGTATAGCTTGAATCGGTGCTTTACTAAAAAGCTAAATGATGTCTTCGTACGGTAAATAGTCAATGATAACGGAAAGACAAAGTAAATGCCTGGTGGATATAGACGACAATCTCCAGTATAATTTCCTCTTCAATATATTGATATTCTTTCCGCATTATGGCGTTGAAAAGAAGAGCAATAAAAAAAGTTTTATCAACGATATCATATGATATTACATCCGATATTCGGAGATAACCAAAAGAAACCAAGGGAGAAATAAACAATAAAGCAAAACAACAATAAATAAAACACTCGCCAAGTTTTAAAAATATAAATCACAACTGAATATAGTTTACCTATAACTATATTTAGGTTACATAGATTTACAATATGCCAAAATATTTTTTCATTTGATTTCATGTCTGCTACGTGTTTTACTTCTTAGAAATAAAGACCGAGATTGTGTATACGTGTCGGTCATTACTTCTTCATTTTGTTTTAACAGGAACGACGTTCGCTGTCACAGTAGTTACATGATTAATATATTTATATTCATCGATGCAGCGAGCTAGAAGTGTCGTTTACCCGTCGGGCAAAATGCATCGCGGCATTTCGTTCGTCTTTACATTCTGAGTTCAAATTCCGCTGAGATCGGGGTCGATATAATCAACTTACCATCTCCACCGAAATTTCTAGACCTTGTGCCAAGATTTGAAACCAATATATATATTCATCATATGTAGTAATTTAATTATACATAATCTATACTTAGGTTTTTATGTTTGACATAATATAGGCTCTCTTTGTGACCACGTGTTTTGGGATCAGCCATACCACGCAGCAACTTGGACAAATGTTAATTTGTCTATGTCCCCGTAACTTAACACTAGACTTTAAGAAATAAGTACAGAGATGAAAGTGTAGGTGTTTGTAGTTGTCTCCTTTGATAGCCTTGATAGTCCAACCTTATTATAATAACAGATAACTGTAATATTTGTCCAACATAGTTTACTGTAGATATTGTTGATGTTTGAAAACATCGCATATAATTAGAGACACTATTTTTAAACATACAAACACAGCCGAATCAGTGATACAAACTGTGTGCGTAAGAGAGTTTAGTTGAAATATAGTTTAAAAACTATAACGAACCATTGACAACGTTATTGTGCTGTGTCAGATGAATGAATGAATAACAAGGGAAGATTCGGAACTGCAATTAATTAAATTGTTAAACGAAGCATCAGAAAAAATTGCTACAAAAAATGGAACAGGGGAAAATGAAAAATAGAGACCAACAAGAGAATAAAAATATATTTTTAAACATATAACAGTTTTAGTGACAAGGACAAATATGATATTAAACTGCACGTTAGAAATATTTCACTTTATTGAACTCGAGTGGTATTGCATAATAAATTACCGCCCATATTGTAATTTGTCACACAAGTAGAACACTTGGAAACATATTGAATATTTTATCAAGATAAATAGGATAAGGTTGTCATTATTTGAGTGCGCAGCGGTGATCGTTTTGGTAATAAAATATCATTGGATCAAGGTTTCTATACGTTATTTATTTTAGCAGCAAGATCTGATACGATATGAATACATAAATAACAAGAGTTTACAAATATTGATGTCAGGGTTGAAGACAAATATTGCGAAAACATTTCCCTGATATATAACAAACAAGGTGTATTGACAACCATAAAAAATGTGGTTATGCTTGACCACTATGCATTCTCTTCTTCTTCTTCTTCTTCTTCTTCTTCTTCTTCTTCTTCTTCTTCTTCTTCTTCTTCTTCTTCTCCTCCTTCTTCTTATTATTATTGTTATTCTTCTTATTATTATTATCATTATTATTATTGTTATTCTTCTTCTTCTTCTTCTTCTACTTATTATTATTATTATTACTATTATTATGGCCGGATTCCAAACCGGACCGCAGCAACAAGTCTACCCGCCATAGTTCTATGTCCATCATGATTGCCTCTAGGTCCTGGATACATTCTAGGCTAGTCCCTGCAATCAATTTGTCGATGTGTGACGACGTTTTCCTCTTCTTACATCACCATGAGGTGGGGTCCACAAGACTACGAGATTTGGATGCTACTAGGTCAGAATGGCGTACGTAGTGACCAGATAGTCACAGCCGAGAGCGGTGGAGGGCCAATGGCCCAGTGGTTAGGGCAGTGGACTCGCGGTCGAAGGATCGTGGTTACGATTCTTAGACCGGGCGTTGTGAGTGTATATTGAGCGAAAACACCCAAAGCTCCACGAGGCTCCGGCAGAGGGTTATGGCGAACCCTGCTGTACTACTTAACCACAACTTTCTCTCACTCTTTCCTCCTGCTTCTGTTATACACGTATCTGAAAGGTCCTGCCTTGTCACACACTATGTCACGCTGAATCTTCCCGAGAACTACGTTAGGGGTAGACGTGTCTGTGGAGTGCTCAGCCACTTGCACGTTAATTTCACGAGCAAACTGTTCCGTTGATCAGATAAGCCCTCGTCGCTGAACTGACGGAATATATATATACATACATACGTACATACATATATATATATATATATATATATATATATATATATATATATATATATATATATATATATATATATATATATATATATATATATCCTTTATACTTTTAGTAGTTTCAAGTCGAGCGCTGTGACCATGCGCTGGGACTGAAATGGAAACAACCTGGTTGCCAGCGAACTCGTTAACCACACAACCGTGCCTTCACCAATGCATATATATTATATATATATATATATATATATATATATATATATATATATATATATATATAAGTGTCTGTGTGTGTATGTGTGTGTGTGTATGTGTGTGTGTGTATTTATGTATACCTTAATGTATATGCGTATACGTACATGAACATATAAATAAAATCTAACTTCTTTATAGCCTGCTATTAACTTGTTATTTATCGTAATGTTTGCAAGATAAAATGAAGTGAAAAGAGCAAGATAAAAATCTCATTACTGCAATGTTTCACTGATTTCATATTTTTATTCAAGTGGTGTCAACATCAATTGCCGCTAAGTTGAAAATGGCGCTCATGTGGTCTGGTCAAATTGTCATGACATTCAAATTACATCTCTTTATCTCTAGTGAGACTGGAGTCAATAATCAGAGAAATTACAATATATTACTTGTATCGCCTGTCATTTCTTTCATTTTATTTGTAGATTATAGATGTTTATATCTCTCTGTTTTACATTTCGAATCTGCATGTTTGAATTCTCATGTGCACTCATACATACACATAGGTTCATATACAGACACAATAAAACATATACATGCATACATACATACACATGCATATATGCATACACGTACAGAACTACATGCATACGTTCATAAATACTTACATACGTACATACATACTCAAAAGCACATACATACACCTTAATACACAAACACATTCATAAATATATATTATGGACTATACAGAGTTTCCACACGTAAATATACACACACGAGACAATACAAAGATGATTGCTACCAGAGCGGGAAGAGAAACTATTTTAAGAGAGAGAAAGGTTTTTTTTTTCTCTCATAATACACCAAACGAGATAGAAATCATATGTTGTAGATATAAAACTTTGCAGAGCTACTTAATTGGGCATACGTTACTAGAAACTGGTAGATTTTGTAGTACGAATAATTACCTACATTTCAACCGACGAGACAATTTACAAATGTCCTTGTTAATCGAGTTTACGTTCGTATATTGATCAGTTCGCTTCGTCACTTTAAGACATTGTTTGAAGTATAATGTCAGTGTGAAGACCAACATTACAAACATTCTTATTTTCAGAGTAAGATTTAAATGTAGACATTTCTCAGTGGTTAAAGCGTCGGGCCCACAATCACGAGGTAGTGGGTTCGATTCCCGGACCGGGACGTGTGTTGTGTGTTGTGTTCTTCAGGAAGACACTTTATTTTCATGTTGCTCCAGTTCACCAGTTCACTCAGCTGTAGAAATGAGTTGCAACGTCTCTGATGCCAAACTGTATCGGCCTTTACTTTTCCCTTGGATAACGTTTGTAGCGTGGAGACATATTCTATCGGTCTCTTGCTGGACTGCTACGCTACGGGGACGTAAACAAACCAACACCAGTTGTCAAGCGGTGGGGGTGGGGGACACACACAGGCACAAACACTCACATACGCATATATATATATATATATATATATATATATATATATATGAACGACGGGCTTCTTTCAGTTTTCGTCTACCAAATCCACTCACAAGGAGGCTATATAGTGGAAGACACATGCCCAAGATGATACGCAGTGGAAATGAACCCGGAACCAGTGTGACTGGGAAGCAGGCTTCTTACCACAGAGCTACGCTTGCGCCTATGCTTACCTTTTTAACTTTCGCCAGTCAGTATTTTATGTACAACGCTGTAGTTTTTCAGAATCTACCAGAAAGAATTGACTATTGTGATTCAATTTGAATAGAGCGATGGCATTAATTCATAACATAAACTTTATTCGGCACAATTCAATTTGCTGTATACAGCAAATTGAATTGTGCCGATAGGCCAAGATTTGGCATTTTTTCATATCCAATTGTTCGAATTTATTTATATCGTTTATATATATATATATATATATATATATATATATATATATATATATATATAATTAATAAAACATTAAATTCTAATAAGAATGAAGAAGATATATGTAATTTATTAGGAAAATAAACTAATACTTAAAAACTTAGGTTCTTATATTTGTAATGTGAAGGAGGAAGATGATGTTAAAGATAGTAATTGTGATACTATTGTCGCTGATTAAAGTTATTTTAAAACTGATATTGAGTATGGTAACGTTTAATAGACTATTGTTCTTTCTGTCAATAATGTAATTTTTATTTGTTGCTTTTTCTAGCAACAAAGATATTTTTATTATAACGGATGAATTACTAAATAGATATTGTTATTTATTGATGATATTATAAAAAAAAAAAACGAAGAAAAAAAACGGTATCATATCCAGATTTCAATTTTATGGCTCTATTCTAGAGAATAAATGCTATTTAATAATTTTTTTGATTCAACAAAAATATATTAATTTATCTTCCTTTTTTAAATATAATCTTTCTTCATTTTAAATTTATTTTTCTCCTATTAGATTTTATTTGTCTCCTTTTTCACTTTGCTAAGTAGGCTATAACGCAAATGTAATGGAGTAGAAATACAATGTTTATTAAGTATAGGAGGAAAATAAAGTTTAAATGAAAAATAATATATAATAAAGACAAAATAATTCGCTCTTTATAAAGTATTATGTTGTCAGAAAAGTTCCTTCGTTTCATTCCAATATTATTTGAATTAAAATTAATGTTATTGTAGAGTTTTATTTGTATATTTATATATCAATGTGTGAGTCGTTGGGTCTGCATTTGTCTCCCACCACCGCTTGACAACCTGTGTTGGTGTGTTTACGTTCCCGTCCCCAGTGGCTCGGCTGAAGAGACCGAGAGAATAAGTTCCTGGCTTGAAAAATAAGAATGAGTACTTGGGTCGTTCGGGTAAAATTCTTCAAGCTGTTACCCCAGTATGGCTGCAGTCTAATGACTGAAACAGGTAAAAGATTGTAGGTCTTTCCTTCCTCTGTTTAATTAGAATAAATTTCAACTTATTTCAGACGTATGATGATGGCGTGCCAAGGATATAAAAAAAAAAATTAGCAGTTTCTACTCCTGTATCTCTTTGATTTTAATGAAAGTTCCAAAGCTGCTGAAGCCGCTCCAGACATTTCTGCTGTTTTTTTTTGTTACAAAAGCCGCATACCTGATTTTCGGCACGAAGATTCGTGTTGCTTATTATTTTTTTTCTCCTTGCTTGGCCAGAGAAAGAAACACAGTGAATTAGATGATACTTTTAATAGGTTCCTTCATTTAGTTTCCATTGCAAACACAGTGAAAATAGCTTGGTAAAAAAATAAATATTTACTTGAAAAGTTTTATTGATTCTTTTCCCAAATGTAAGGATTGGAATATGTACTGATACTCAACTCACTTTGTGGAAAAAAATAACAACAACAAAAAGCAAAACAAAACCAAACTCTAAAGTAATCTACAGCTTGTTAAAAATGGGTATTTGGTCCTCAGTAAAAAAATATTTCTCATCCCATTATTTACGTTATTTACATTTGACGTTATTTATCCGCATCTTGTTTGTTGTTAACACAACGTTTCGGCTAATATTCCCTCCAGCTTTCATCAGGTGCCTTGGGAAAATTTAGAACCTGTGTTCTCATTCGTAAGGTATTTTTCGATATTTATTATTATAATTATTATGTTGTTTTTCTTGCCTTCTTTCTTCAAATTTTCTTTCATTTCTCGCCGAGTGTTTTCCGTACACTTAGGGCAGAGAAGCTCATTGTATGCATTCCCAGTTTACACACGCAAATTCACAAGTAAAATATGTATTAAAAAAATTAATAAATAAATAAATTCATAAATGGTTGTTGTTTTCAAGGCGATAATTACTATTCAGGTCACTTCCTGGAATCGAACTCGGAATCTTGATGTTAGTAGCCCGAGCTCTTAACCACTACGCCATAATCCTGTGGGTTCGAAATTTCCTCAAGGCACCTGATGAAGGCTGGAGGGTATATCAGCTGAAACGTTGTGCTAACAACAAACAAAATGAAGACAAATATCCGTCAAATGTAAATAATATAAATAATGTACATAATTCCTCATCTCTTAAATATAGAACTAAGTTTCTTGCCTCAGTTCCAAAAATGGATTTATTCTTATTAATGACACTGCATGTATTCTGAAGAGATAAAGAGAGCATTTTGGGCATTCTTCAGAAGCTAACATAACTGGTTGAGAAGGTTACAAAAGGCCTACCGCAGTATCATGCTTTTGAATAAGCCGATAATAATCTTAACATAGATGAAATTTGCTATTGAACAGAGCAACTGAAGGAAATCCCCCGAAATTGATGGCATAATAGTTGAGGTTATTATGTATGGAGGGGAGGTAGTGAATGATCTTGTGATCACAGAAATTGTGAGCGTGTAAAATGATTCACCAGTTTCACCAGGCTGGGGAGATGGAAAACTGATTTCAATGTACAAAGGAAAATTGCCAAATCAAACTGTGATTAATTTTATGGTACTTCCTCACATGTAACTGTTGTTTGCTCACTCACGAGACTTTGTTGCATCATTTGCTAACGGATATTATGTTCTATCATTGTTCCAGAGTCTCAATATGGATTCAGATCTAATAAAAGAGCCACAAATATGATTTTGCATCTGACAATTGCGAGAGTAGTGTGTAGAACAGAGCGACAGTCTTTATCAAGTTTTTTTGTTGATATAAAGAAGGCTTTTCGTATGCTGAATAGAAATGCATTCTGGATAATATTAGGAAAATTAAGAGGATCAGCAAAGTTTGTTGATTTGTTCGTCCAACCCCGAATTGGCAGGGAACCCTATTTCAATTAAAATGCTATTCTGTCCGAACCAATCCTAGGACACAAGATTGTTAATCAAAAATATGTTGTAGTTGGCACTCCGTCGCTTACGACGTCGAGGGTTCCAGTTGATCCGATCAACGGAACAGCCTGCTCGTGAAATTAACGTGCAAGTGGCTGAGCACTCCACAGATACGTGTACCCCTAACGTAGTTCTCGGGGATATTCAGCGTGACACAGTGTGACAAGGCTGGCCCCTTTGAAATACAGGTACAACAGAAACAGGAAGAAAGAGTGAGAGAAAGTTGTGGTGAAAGAGTACAGCAGGGTTCGCCACCACCCCCTGCCGGAGCCTCGTGGAGCTTTAGGTGTTTTCGCTCAATAAATACTCACAAAGCCCGGTCTAGGAATCGAAACCTATGACCGCGAGTCCGCTGCCCTAACCACTGGGCCATTGCGCCTCCACAATCAAAAATATAGATCTGTGTTAAATATATTCTTGATATGCTTAGCAATACTGATTACAAATATATATTTCTGGACTGTGATGTAGACATTTTTGTCTGTTGTTGCAGAAGAGATAAACTGTTTAATCTAAAACTGTTGCAAAGCAAAATCGAAATTCTTTTAAAACGCTAGCTATATTACTTGTATGCTGAAAGATATGTCTGTTCGTAGGTTTCCTCTTATCACCAGAAGATATTGTAGAAAACTTACCAAAGATTCCATATTGTGGTACTGAACCTGAAACATACTTGGTTGGGAAGTAAACCGCTTGCGATACACTTACACCTGATATATATTTATGTATATATATTTTCTTGCGTCTTAGGAGCGTCATTGCGTGAATAATAATAATAACACATACACAGGTTCAATTCCACTTCGATCGTTTTTTCTTTTTCTTTTTCTGTTCTTTTTTTTTCAGTTCGTCAAAGTTCTTTCGTTGCCATTCGCAACCTTTTCAGAGATCGTGTCTACATAACTAATTTCAAAAGCTGCCACAGCCTCTATTTCTCTCTTCTGTCTCTCTCTCTCCCCTCTGTCTCTCTCTGCCTGTCTCTCTCTCTACATATATGTGTGCGTGTGTGTATGTGTGTGTGTGTGAAAGTACGTGACCTAGTGGTTAAGCACTTGCACTCACTAGTACCTGATCGTGGGTTCAATTCCCTGATTAAGCAGCGCGTTGTGGTCTTGAGCAATAAACTTCATTTCATATTGCTACAGTCCCCCTTTCGATGAGGGAGGGGGATTGTTGGCTAAAACAATACAAAAGCGCATTGTGATCAGCGATGTGTAACAACATCTGATAGTCTGGTCGGTCATGTAATCACATGATGTATATGTATATGTGTGTGTATGTGTGTTTGTATGTATGTATGCATGCATGTATGTATGCATGTGTATTTGTGTGTGCATAAGCCTGTGTCTGAGTGTATTCAAGTGCTTTCCGAAATAAGCAAGCACTGTACTTTAATGGCTCCGAGGAAGGTATAAGATGCTGCACAAGTACTCAGCTCTAAGTGTGTATCTTCTCATAGCAGAAACAGCTGTAAGCTGATCAAGTAGATTACATAAAACCTATCTCCTTGTTATTCATTAATTGATTAATATTACGATCTGTATTCTCCAATCGCTTTACTCTAATATATATATATATATATATATATATATATATATATATATATTGCGTTCTAACAACATGTTATTGGTATCACTATACGTATACGAAATCATAAGACACACAGACATATACATACATACATATAGGCATATATATATACCTATATATATATATATATATATATATATATATATATATATATATATATATATATATATACACTCATACATATACATACACAAATATATTTCTATTTCCAGGGAAATTCATATACACGCATTACACGCTTATACATACGTAGACAGTCTCACACAGGTTTCTGTTATAATATAATGATACTCAGAAACCTTTTCCCAATAAATGACATCAAAAACGGGATGAAAGGCTTTGACTGTTAGCAGTCACACAATAAGAGAAGAAACCAAACCACTCAAACTCTCCCTCTCTCTCTATGTATATATATATATATATATATATATATTTATCACTGTCTCCTTCTCTCACTCCGCTCCCCGCCGTTTCTATCACTTTCTCTCTCTACCTATCTCTGGGTGTGTCTTTCTGTCTCTCGCCTTTCATCGTCTCCCAACAAGGTGCTGTTTTATGTCGAACAAGTAATCACATTTATTATTGTTAATATTCTCCTTGTCTAACGTCACACTTCACACCTTTCACTCAATAACAATTTTCAATTGGATTTACTTGTTATATTAGAGAAAGGAGAAATACATCTTCGTAATGGCTGGACATATAGAGTTCTACTTCACACTGTTCTTTCAGTCTCTCTCTGTCTCTCTCTCTCTCTGTCCGTCTGTACCTCTGTCCGTCCGTCAGTCCGTGTGTCTGTCTATATGCCTACTTACCTATCTATCTATTTATCTATCTATCTCATCCTCTCTCTCTTTCTCTCTCTTTCTCTCTCTTTCTCTCTCTCTGTATATATGTATCCACTAACCTGTCTGTGTATCCGTCTGTCTGTCTGTCTGTCTCTGTATATATATATATATATATATATATATATATATATATATATATATATATATATATATGTGTGTGTGTGTGTGTGTGTGTGTGTGTGTGTGTGTGTGTGTATGAGTGTATGTGTGTTTGTGAGTGTGTGCGAGTGTGAGTGTGTGTGCGTGAGTGTGTTTGTGTATGTATAGATAAGTAGATAGATAAATAGATAGCTAGATCGCTGTGTCTCTCTAACTTCAAACGATTTCTCTCTTCAAATATATATCTCAAGTCACCAGGAGGTGAATATTCATCAAGCGGGTATGGAAAGATTCATACAATGATATATTGAGACACACAACATTTCGCAAATGAACACGTGTACTCACACACACACACACATACACACACACACACACACACACACACACACACACACACACACATACACTCGCATATAAATGTTTAAACATACAGACGCAATCATACATGCACATAAATATATGTATGCCTGTGGTGTTTGTGTGCGGACGTGGGTACGGATGTGTGTGCGTGAGTGTGTGTGTTTGTGCTTGTGTGTGTGTGTGTGTGTGTGTGTGTGCGCGCGCGTCTGAGCTGTGACAAATGATCACTAAGAACGATATTGGCAACAACTCCAAGAAATGATCAGAAAGAATAGCAAAATCAAAAGAGCACAAACAGTACCACTCCCATCTCTTTGACTGCTGCCATTATTAACACCACCTCCACCATAACCAGCACCAGCGTCGACAACCCCACCACAAGTGCCAGTACCACTTTCACTCTCCAGCGAATACGTGCATCTACGCGATCGCTCGGCCTGCAAGAATTGGCATCTGAATCCTTTACAAACAATACGCTATCCCCTTAAAAATAGTTATTATTTTAAAATAATATAGCCTAAAAACTAAGACAGGAAAGAAATTATGGTGGTCATTGTTTGCCTATCATCGAACGATTTTATTTATTCGTTGAAAGGGCGGGAAAATTGCCCTTAAGCATTGTCTTCCACACGCCAGCGATTTTGCCAGCTCGTTGCCTTTAATGGTTTGACATTTTGCCCATTGACCAGGAAATTATAAGGTAGGGATTCAGTTGATTACATCGGCCTCAGTGCTGAACAGGTACATATTTTATTTCCCTGAAAGGATGAAATGTAAAGTCGATCGTCAAAGCAGAATTTGAACTCAAAACTTAAAGAGGCGCAAAAAATTACGCAAATAATTTGTCTCACTAACGGTTTCACATTAACGATTCATTTCAAATTAACGGTTTCACGTTTTGGCTCACGGCTTGCAATTTTATGGAGCATGGTTCAATCAATTACATCGGCCCTAATATTCTACCAGGGCTACTTATTTTATCGGCACCGAAGTAATTGAAAGTGGAACTTGACCGAATTTGAAGAATTTTGTTCGACGCGATATCGACAGCAAGCTAACCATCTTATTCACATTAATAAAAAAAATTATTTTGATTCACTGTCTTGAGACCATTGTTTTGATTTCAATTTTATTCAAAAAAAATACCTACAAATAGTAAGTAAATAAAAATTATGAAAAAGAAAACCAATTGAATTTAATTCAAAATTATTTCCACAAGAAAAATCACGTAGCCTTGTAATTGTCGTTCAAATAATTTTTTCTTTCGTTATTTGTCGATCACAAAAAGGTTTCTACCTGCTAAATGACTATGCCATTACATATCCAGTAATAATCCCAGCAGTAACACGTATTGTATTTATAGTTTTCTATAAAATCTTCGTTAATTTTACATTTTATTTCACCGCGTGAACACAGCTACTTAACATTTTTCAACAGAACCATTCGAGCAAGAATATCATTTGTCTTCATATAGCTCTTTAATATTCTGTTAATACTCTGTCCTCAGTGTTTTCTGAATAAATCATTAGTAGTTCTTCCCTTTGCATTCTACAGAAGATTCGCTTCTACACAGACAGCTTATAGCACAATA
This sequence comes from Octopus bimaculoides, assembly GCF_046866305.1. Taxonomy (NCBI): domain Eukaryota; kingdom Metazoa; phylum Mollusca; class Cephalopoda; order Octopoda; family Octopodidae; genus Octopus; species Octopus bimaculoides. The sequence continues at coordinate 31,418,679 of NC_142949.1, read as the reverse complement.
CATACACTTTTTCTTCGAATGATTAGATGCTTACTCATTAATATGTGTGAGTATATGCGTGTTGATGTACGAGAGAGAGAGAGAGGGGGAGGAGTGGGCTGAACAATTCTCGTATTAATTTTAATGATTGAATAGAAAGACGAAAATAAATTTGTAATTACCGATTTGATGTATAATACCAAGTAATTTTACAGGCGAATATAGAGTGCTTACAAAGTAGTGAATTGTGTACCGAATATGCAGGAGGGGAGGTGTTCTGTATGTGTGTAATTATATATATGTGTATATAGTTTACTGTTTCGTTAAGGTAAGATCAGCAATAAAATTATTCCATCCAGTTAGAAAGATAAATATCATTTAATGTACGAAGTATAAAGATATGACCTACTGATCGATTCTTCATTGCAGACGGGAGTTTAAGCAGGTTTTTATAACTCGTCTTGTGTGTCCAAGCAAGAAATAATCAATAATTCGTATCTTTATACCGAGTACGTTAAATGATATATATATATATATATATATATATATATATATATATATATATATATATATATGTATATATATATATATATGTATATATATATATAGTTCAAAAAAACAATAACAAAAAAACAAAAAAACAACAAAGTGAGGACGTGATATGGATAGTATTATTGGACGCTCAGGAAAGGAAAGAGAGAATATATATATATATATATATATATATATATATATATATATATATATATATATATATATATATATATATATATATATATATATATATTATATATATATATATATATATATATATATATATATATATATATATATATATATGTATATATATATGTATATATATATATATATATATATATATACATATATATAAATATATATATATATATATATATATGCATACATATTATTGTGTGAATGGGGGGGCATATGGAATAGTGGTTAAGAGCGCAGGCTACTAACCCCACAATTCCGAGTTCAATTCCAAGCAGTGACCTAAATAATAATAATAATTATTATTAATAATAATAATGATAGTATCGAAAAATAACTTAGGAATGTCTCAGGTTCGAAATTTCCCCAAGACACCTTTTGAAGGCTGGAGGGTATATCAGCCGAAACGTTGTGTAAACAACAAACAAGATGAGGACAAATATCCGTCAAATATAAATAATGTTGCACTTACGTTCGTCAAATTGTGCTTTCGATTCCTTGACCGGTCGATGTGATCTGTTCTTGAGTAAAACACTTCCTTTCCCGTTGCTTCAGTGAACTCAGCTGGCAAAAATGAGCTATTCCTCGACAGACCGTCGTCTCCTCGAGGGGCAAGATATATACCACAGAATCCGGGAAACCGTTCTTATGAGATTATGAAACCAGAAGACCGTTTTTTTCATATTTTATACGAACACACACTCACTCACACACACACACACACACACACACACACACACACACACATACACACACACATACACACACACACACACACACACAAGTATCCTTTGAGTTTGATGGTAGTGTGTATGTCTAAGTTGATTTATTAATTATGTCACATTTGGTCTTGTTTGTAATGTTTCCTTTTCATTTCATGTAATCAAATAACACATTTGTTTCTTTCTACACACTCTCTCTCTCTCTCTCTCTCTCTCTCTCTCTCTCTCTCTCTCTCTCTCTCTCCTCTTTCTCTCTCTCTCTCTCTCTCTCTCTCCCTCTTTCTCTCTCTCTCTCATCTTTTTTTAGAGTAGTCTTCCTTATTCCCTGTTTGTGTCAGATGTAATTCTATTCTATACAAGATTTGAAATGTTACACTACTTCGTTGATGTTATTTAATTCGAACACATAAATATACGTGTGCATATCTATCTATCTATCTATCTATCTATCTATCTATCTATCTATCTATCTATCTATCTATCTATCTATCTTTCTATCTGTATGTGCTTGTGTGTGTATGCATATTAGTGTTTGTTTTATGTTGATTTATAATAAAAACAATTTATTTTTCTTATATCAAACTGAAGAACTCTTTTTTGTTTATGTTTAGTTGAGTACATATACTTTTCGAAGAAGAAGAGTAAGTGTGACTTCGAAGTTTTGTCCTGCCATCCTTCATCGGACTGTATATATGCATATATGTATGTATGTATGTATGTATGTATGTATGTATGTATGCATGTGGTGTAGTTATAAGGAGATAATACAAACGGGGTTTAAATTTACGACTGGTGTTTCGTTAGGATTCTATTGATGTGTTCATGCCCTACTTCCTAACCTATCTTCCAGCATATTTGGTAAAATTTTAAACAAGATATCAAACAGGTGAGAAAATACATCAATCATGACAAATCCACCCAGCATCTCTCTCTCTGTCTCTCTGTCTCTCTCCATATATTATATATATATATATATATATATACGCTGGCGAAATGGGTATGCGTGCGGTTTTTGGTGAATAGAATTGGCATGAAATGAGACAACTATAAAGATCGAAGCAAATAAGGTCGAAACCCTTCATCAGCTGCCCAAACATAGGTAATTTTCGCAATTTCAGTGCTCGGGACAGTACTGCACATGCTTAGCTCTAGCAATCACTACGGTAGCTAAGTGAGGCCGAGGTATAAAAGAACCGAGAAAATATAGTGAAACAGACAGACAACAAAGACGAGAAATACAAGGCTTGAAAAATGTACATAAATATTTAAGTATAACAGACAGTGATAGGAAACAAGAAAAAGAGACACTAAACATTAATGTAAAGCATTAGCAGTTTGAACAATAGAAAGGAGAATAAGAGAGTAAAAAATAAAGAAAATACTTTTGTATTTTCCAGCTGAAACTATGGAAGATAATAAATCAATATGTGTGTGTCTGACGCGAGAAGAAAAATGAGAAAAGAAAAGAGATTTTCACGTTAGTTTGAACAGGAAACTAAGTATAGGTGAAAAGGTTAAATGAAAAATGAATGTAAAATCGGAAATAGAAAGGAAACTGGACTTGGAAAAGGAAAGGGATGCTTCGTGGCAAAAGTGCATTCTTAGCAGAGCTGTATTGCATCTCAAAGGCTAACTTGAAAATTTTAAGATTTTCAGTATAGCTGAAAATCTCGAAAGACTGTTCCCATATCTAGAACGGTGTTGATACTATGCACTCAGAAATCCTGGACTACATCGAGAAAATGATGATTCCATTCTGACCAAAAAAGCGAACTATGTCTGCTATCTAAACTTCCAGTTGCAAATCCAAAAACAGATCTCGTAACTGAATAAAATATTTTTATTGTCTTTAATTTCCTAAATTTTCGATTACAAAATATAGTTTCCCAAAGCAAAATATTATTAAAAAGAAAAGCAATTGGCTTCGGTGCAATCGAGAGGTTGACTTGTTAAAAAACTTCCAGCACCGCGACGCGTAATCACGGAAGCGTGAGTTCGAGTCTCATGGCTGGCCGCTCACACTTCTTTTTGCAAAATGGAGGCAGCTTATCCTGTTCAGGCTATATTATTAGCATTATCCTGCGTTTGAGAATTTAAAATCACTTCTTTAAATTATTAGCAGTATATTGTCAAACCTATTGCCAATCGACATTGCATTTTTCAGAGTTCTTGCCAACCACCACTAGTTTGGTTTCTTGAACTGAACAATGTTTTGTGGCCTCTACTGTTTAACTTTCCTTATTACAGTATTTCTAGATGCCACATAAAACATTTTAACTAGATTTTATATGAAGGGAGATCATCTGAAGCAATATTTTAATTCTGTTTTCACTTGCTTGAAAAATAAAACGAGATTATCTAACTAACGGAGGATTGGCGAGAAAGTTGTAGAATAGCGTCTCGTCTGATTAGATTGGGAAACTGCAACAACTAACATTAAACATTTTTGAAGATTTTCGGCAGAGCATTTTTTTTTTTTCTGAATATTATTCAAAACGAATTTTTATAGTTAAAAATGTCAGAGAACAGCTAGGAAAAAAAAAGAATAAAACTGCGTTTTATGTTATCTGCATCGTTTTTGGATTTCTAATTCGATGCTCCATGATATATCATATCATAATATATAGTATATCCCTAAAATGTATACACACTTTAACAGCTGATAACGAATTTAGTTTCCATCTCACTTTAGATTTCACTCATTAGAAATAGGGCGGCGAGCTGGCAGAAACGTTAGCACACCAGGCGAAATGCTTAGCGGTATTTCGTCTGCCGTTACGTTCTGAGCTCAAATTCCGCCCAGGTCGACTTTACCTTTTGGGGTCGATAAATTAAGTACCAGTTACGTAGTGGGTGTTTCCGTTATTTTGTCTAACCCATACACTATATATGCGAACACAAATGTTCACATTACCAAAGCTGTTTTTAATTC
>NC_142949.1:31404314-31411814 GCF_046866305.1 Octopus bimaculoides | reverse complement strand
AACGTGACTACAGATTGCTATTAAATTTATTTATCATTTGGTAATAAACTTAGTGATTAATCGCATAACACGTTTTTCTCTTCCCAAGAAGATCTGGAACTACTTAATGAAAATAGATTCCATGTATTTCAAATTGATATAAAAATGTTACCTAACAAAGCAATGGATTAAATCCATGCGAATGTTTTAAAGTAATTAATTTATTTTCGGATTATTCATTGCAAAATGTACGAAAACATGGGTATAGAATACAAAGACACTATTTATGCTGGCAGTTAAACACTGGTGTTACAAGGAGGTGGTGAGATGTTTCTGGCTTTGGGTAAAACAAAATACAGTAGGGTCAGTTATTTAAGGTATTATTCAACATATTCCCCTCTCAGATTCACACACTTATAGTAGCTGTCCCTCACTTTATCTAGGCCCTGAAGAAGGCCTTTCGTAATATCCTTAAAGCTAAGAACTTTGCAGCATACTCTCGTATACATACACACATACATGCATACATACATACACACATACATACATACACATTCAAACACAAAGACGCACACTCATACATACATACATGTATACATACATACATATATAAAATACATACGCATGAATATAATATTTACTCCATTATTTTAGATATAAGTAATTTGAAAAATTAGACTGACATGAATAGAATGGCGCTAAATGTAACATAGTTTCGAAGAGTGAAGATGAATTTTATAATAGAAAAGAAAGAAAATTTACGGAGAAATTTATCACCACCTAACTGAAGTTTACTTGTTTCCTGGTATTTTTTCCTACCTCAATTTACAGAGCTGGATTTACCGAACATTAATTTCAGATTCTTCCCTATTACACACACACACACACACACACACACACATATATACATAGAAATAAGGCGCTCCTCAAATTTAACCTTTGAATGTTTGCATTTATCTCTTTGCCTCTCTTGATGCAAAAACAAAAACGGAAAAGATAAAAGCATAAGAAAAAGAGAATGTAAGCAATATAGATTTGTTGTCTATCAGTGTTCGATGCAACAACAGTTAAATTGTAAAAGTCAAAAATAAGCAACCATTCTGAAATGTTACACCTCGAAGGCTGCTAAGTTTGTACTTCGAGATGAAGCAGTGTTTATGACTTAATAATCCTAGATTTTGTTGGGTGATTTATTATTTTTGTTTTGCCGGATTTTACTATCGATTGTCTTTGGTCGGTATTCCACCAGATTATGAATCTAAAAGACTACAAGCTGAAGATTTATTACCGTTTATACAAACGATGTTGACTAAATGGGAAGAAATAATAATAAAATTTGATCTACACCAACAGAATGTCTGATGGATATCACATGGTTTCCTACGTTTAAATTCACTCTTGTGTATTTGAGAAGTGTAATAGAAGATTTGTTATGGTCGTAGAGAATGTCTTGTTCACTGTGGAGTGTTTCGGAGGAAGAGTCAATTATGATTTGTCTTTATGAAAGATATCATATACCTACCTATTAAAATGCTCACGCACGCACACACCAATGACACATACTTACACGTTCACACACACACACACACACACACACACACATACACACACACACATACACACACACACACACACACACGACAAAGGAGGCACACACGAACACACATGCAGTTGCACACGTACATGCACCTCTCACACACACTCACATGAGAATGGAAAGAAGGTCCTGGTTGCATTTCAAGATGGTGCGTAGAAAGAAACAAAGGCTTCTTTGGTCTTCACACTGCAGTGCTTAATATGAGTCTGATTTAAACCCATTTTAAAAGAGTAAAATCAATAGGTTTTTTTAGCACTTTAGTATAAAGTTGTATGCAAAGAGAGAATCGAAAATGTGAAAAATTGACGCTCATTTTACCAAAAGTTTTTAAAACGTACAACCAAGTGGATCTTGGCAAAAATATGACAAGCCTTTCTTTGCAAGTGAGGCTGTCCTGGGGGAATTTCGAACCTGGGTTCTCGTTCGGAAACATTCCTTTAGAAATGAGAACCCAGGTTCAAATTTCCTCCAGGACACCTAATCAAGGCTGGAGAGTACATCAGCCGAAACGTTTTGTCGACAACAAACAAGATGAGGACAGATATCCGTCAAATGTAAATAATGAAAGCCCAGACTTGCCTATGTATTAAGAAGTTTGCCTCTAAATCACATATAAAGCACGTTTGCCGGTCATCACTTAGAAAACAAGACCTTAGTCCCTGTTAACAGATGCGGTATAGGACGAAAAAAAACCCAGAGGAAGCCCAAAAACTAGGTTTAGCGTTAACATCCAGGGAGCTAGAGGCAAATGTTTTTTCAGAAATGAGCAGACTGGCACAGAACAGGTATAGGTAGAGGGGGCTGCGGCAGCACAATTATTTGAGATTTTCGTTTTAAAAAAAGACTTCTGCTTTTCGATTATTTCTTTAGTGTATTTGTTTGCTTCAGTAAATGTAGGGGAACCCAAAAGAAACCTATTTTTTTTATTCACTTTTAAATGTTTACACTTTTATTGCTTTCAAAGTATTCTCTATTTGAAGCAATGAATCGGTCGAGACGTTTTTTCCACTGCTCGAAGCAGTGCTAGAACTACATCTTGCGAAGTGAAGCCTTTTAACTCTTCCGTCGTTTTTTTTTTCCTTCTCGTCTCCCACATCTGAAAATTTCGTAGCAAAATTACCTTCAAAGAAAGGTACGGATCAACTTCCAACTGTTCTTTCACACCAACAATGATGCCGCCATAATAGCTACTTATCAGAGTAAAAAAACAGGCTCAGGTATTGTAGAAATAAATATTAAAGTACAGTAATTGACATATATATTAAACTAATACGAGTATTTCTACCAAATAACAGGAGCGAAAACAGTTAGAAAGGACTTAATGGTGACAATAAGGCCTTTAATTCCGTGGTCTAGCATCAGCACCATCATAATCCGTTATTGAAGTAGAATACAAAGAGAAAAAAACATGACCTTCACAGATAGCAACAAAACAATCATATTACAAAATATTACATCGTTTTTATTTGTATATTTCTTTAGAACAATGTCATGCAATACACTGATGTACTATGGTTTCTTTTACTCCGTACATGCATACATACATATGTATATATATATATATATATATATATATATATATATATATATATATATATGTAGATATATATATATATTCATATCTATATATACATATATATCTATTATTTATATGTATATTTATATATATATATGTATTTATATATATGTGTGTGTGTGTGTATTTATATATATATATATATATATATATATATATATATATATATATACAGAGAGAGAGAGAGAGAGAGAGAGAGAGAGAGAGGGAGAGAGAGAGAGTCAGACAGACTGACACAACGGGAAAGAAAGATACTACACAAACAGATCTATGCATACATATATTAAACATATGCAAAAGAATGTTGGCATATATAAACAGACACACACACACACATATATATATAAGCATATATTTTCATACAAATATATATACACACACACACACACACATATATATATAAATATAAATGAGTTTAAACGTTCGTCTAAGCCTATATTCCTATCTCTCTTTCGTCGTGTCTGTCCTTCTCCGTCCCTCTCACTCTCTCTCTCTCTCTTTATATATATATATATATATATATATATATATATATATATATATATATATATATATATATATACATACATATATACATGCATCTATGCATGTATATAGATATATATATACATGTATATATACATACATATATATATATATATATATATATGTATGTGTATATACATACATACATACATACATACATGTGTACATATTTGAAATATAGTCATGAAATCAGATCTTAAAACCAAGAGTGAATTGTTTGTTTTATTTTGTTATTTTTTTGTTTTCTTTTTCTTTTATCATCCATCTAGTTAAATTACAATCTTCATCTTTACCTCCAACATCCTCTGCAGCAACAGATAACCAAAGCCATCTGCTACTTGACAACAGCAATCGGCAGAATAAATGAGAAAACGGAATAAAATATTTTTACTGAAAAGAAAACTTTTATTCAGGAGGCGAAAACTATATTACCATATGTCATTTCCACAATGCTATCGATATATTTTTTTAATGAAATGTGTGATTGCTATGTATGTGTATATGGATGTATGTATATACGTATGTTGATATGTATGTATGCGTATATGTGTCTATGTATGTATGTATGTTTGTATGTATATATATATATGCACGTATGTATGTATTCGTGCATATGTAAATATATATAAATATGTGTGTGTTTGTGTGTGTGTATACATTTATGAATACATCTATTTATATGCATACACATGCTCATTCGTATGCACACATACGTAGACTGGTAGATTTATATATGCACACATATATGTACATGTACACGTATATTTGTATATAGGAATATATACATATACAAATATATACATACACACTCCCATATATATATATATGTATATACATATATATGTATATATATATATATATATATATATATATATATATATATATATATATATATATATATATACACACACACACACACATATATATATATATATATATATATATATATATATATGCATGTATGTATGTATGTATGTATGTATATATGGCATATATTCTTTATGTGAACAACAAAGAGAATAAATATGAAGTGCCAAAAATGGCTTCCATCATTTTACCTGAACAACAAACCGTTCTTTATAGAAATATTTCTATGGACTTCACCGACATGGAGAGTGAGAGAGGAGGAGGAGGGAAAGAGAGAGAGAAAGAAAAGAGACAGCGAGAGAGAAGAGAGAGAACGAGGGTAAGTGAGAGATGAGAGAGAAGGGTTTTTAAATGTGCTTTCCATTATTTGGCTGCCTGGAAATAATCCATTAAACGAATAAAATCTCATTAGCCGAAAAATTTCTCTTTACATAGTAGACAACATTTGTCGATAAAGATATGAAAAAAATATTATCCACTTCGTTCAAACGGAGCTAAAGTTTGTTTGGTCAAAGATATCTCGAGGATTTTTTAAGTTTTACTGAAGGGCTCGTAATTGTAGGGTTGTACTGTACACGGGGGCTTTTATTGAACATTTTGAAAGTGTATGCTGCAGCGGCTTAACACAAGAACGTCGTTTACTTTTAATTAATTTAATTTTCCTTTCACCGTATAATCAAATTTATACATGTCTTCTTATTATATAACGACCAGTCCCAGAAGGCGTTATAGTGACCAGAGTAAACCCCTCCCCCCCCCATCCAAAACAAATAGAGGAATCTAAAATAAACATTGATCACCTGAAAGATATTCAAATTTTAGAGACTGTAAAATTAATGCCATATCAGTAAAAAATATATATATATCCAAAAAGAGTAGAATAATAGACAGCACGATCTACAACAATAACATCTCAAAAACACACTTTGTCAAACCAGGATTCGGTGAATACAACAAAATCGTATTGTTTGCACGTGCACTTTGGAGCAATACACTTGAAATGAAATATTTTGTCGAAAGGCAACTCTGCGAATATCAGACAGAGCTCAGCCTTGCCGGATGACCACAGAGGCACACGAGAGTAGAGGGGCGACTTACTGGCATTTTACCAATGTCATGGAGTAGCTCTTGCTTAGTGTTGAAACGAAATCTCTTTAACTGGGACAAGTAATTGTATGATTCCATATCCTTCATCTTCGAAACAGAATACGAAGCTTACCGCCTAAGTACGAACCACATCTGCCATAAACCAGTCCCACAATCTATAGTTTAAAAAAATACGAACTTCAAGGACATAATTCACGACGTTGAATTATAGCTTGTGGTATCTTTGGTGTCACGCTGAATCTCCCTGAGAACTACGTTAAGGGTACATGTGTCTGTGGAGTGCTCAACCACTTGCACGTTAATTTCACGAGCAGGCTGTTCCGTTGATCGGATCAACTGGAACCCTCGTCGTCGTAACCGACGGAGTGCCAACCGGCCACTTAACAATAGACTAGAACAGACTTTGAGATGTCCGCATCTGCATCGGAAAACATTTAAATACTTCCATGCTGGTGTTGGATAGGATAGCATCTGCTAAACAAAGGGTGGTGCCTGAATTTAAGGGGTAAACGTCGGGACAATATCTGGTTTAAGCGTTCGAATGTTCGTGATGAACAAGTGAACAGTGTGCCGAACGGCAGACATCGAAGTGATTGTAGAGCAACATGAAATGAGATATTTTGCTCATGGGCACAACTCCCCACCCGGTCCGGAAATCGAAGACACGATCTTGTGATCATGAGTAAAGAGGCTACAACACCTTATATTTATTTGTTCATGTATTTATTTATATTAAACACATGCACGCAAGCACACACACATATACATGAATGCATGTGAACATGTAGTGTATATGTGTGTACATGTGTTCCAGGTGTATGTGTATTTGTGCTTATAGAGTGCTTATCAAATCACGCTTAACCCCAAAGTGCCGCGAGTAATTTCATTTTTCTGAATCCATTTCCATTTAGGTAAATAACATCGACTTATTTTACTTTATTTCTGCTTTTAGAAATAAACCAAGAAGCAATACATCTAAATATCTTCTCATAAACGTCTCCTAGGTATTTACCATTCTCTCTTTACGTGGGAATAATTTTTAAAACACATAAGAGAAATATTCCTCTTGGGTGAATGCAAATAAGAAAAGTCAATAAGTATTCACCTTCGCATCCACGCACACAGGCACACAGACGCACACACATACAGAGAGAAAGGGGGAAGAGAGAGAGAGAGAGAGAGAGAGAGAGAGAGAGAGAGAGAGAGAGAAGAGAGAGAGAGAGAGAAAGTGAGAGAGAAAGTGTGAGATAGAAAGAGAGTGAATGTGCTATGCAACACCCTTCTCAAAGTTCTGACAGGATCAGCCAAAATGACAATGGTCTATGTTACCTAAACAAAGGAAATCCTTGCATATTTTCAGATGAAAACATCAAAGAATTTTCCACCCGAAAATACTGAACATAATTCCTATTATAAGCGAATTTCTATTGTAATCTCTTGAAAACTCCGAGAATGGCACAGAACCGACGAGGCGTAAAGTGAATGAGAGTTTGGTTAGGAATGAATGTTATGAAGCAAACCAATAAAATCCATAAACGATAGACTTTTTATCGATATTCGTAGAACCAAAAGTCGAAACGAAATAAAATGAAAATATAAAGGAGCGAAAGAGAAAAACAATGAAATCGCATTCTAAACAACGAAGAAATGGTTAGTAACTGAGCCGCCATCAAAGTGCAGGCACACATTGTAATTATTTCTATTGTGAAAGAATAAACAACCTGATAAAACAGAGCGCAATATACGTAATATGGACTGAATAGATTTTAGATCGGCACCGAAATAGTCTAGATTTGATATTGACCAATTTAGAAGAATATAGGAATTCGGATTACTTTTTCCGGCATTT
>NC_142949.1:31379314-31394314 GCF_046866305.1 Octopus bimaculoides | reverse complement strand
GCCGCCAACCTCACCGCCGTCACCATAACTACGCCTCCGCCAGCATCACCAGAGAAACGAATCTCACCTACCTGGTCTAACAAGGGAACCTGTAATGCATAAATCATTATCAAGATAGCAACGTATTCTACCTCATATCATACCTTGTTGTCTTGAAAATGGAAGGACATGTCAGATATTGTAGGCCAAAACGCAGCATAACTGAAAACAGGTCGAGGTGATTACATCTGAAAAAACATGGTGTAATGGGCCTGCTGTATAAGAGTTCCCTTGATATTAGATAACAACAAGAATAACTTAATGAAATACTTCCAGTAACAAAACAGTGCAACGAAGCCTTATATTCACAGCACAGATCACAATTCTATGAAATAAGACAGCCGCAATGCCAGATATAGACAACTAGCAACCTGCAGACTTCCTAAATGCGATACCTAACAAACAATTACCTTCAATGCTTTTAGTTGTGCAGCTCGCCTGGTGGTTAATCATGTCTCACGCGGCCCAGTTCTCGAAAAATGCTACCCGTATCTGCTCTATGCCGTCGCTTGTGCTGCTAGAATTACTAGTCAAATCTCCGTCAGATTAGGCATTACTCTCTCAGAAGCAAGTGAAATCGTATTGCATTGCATAGCTTTGTATATATAAACAATTGTGGTTGGAACATCTTTGTTCGTTGCTTTGCTCAGATGATGAACCATGTCTCACGCGGCCCAGTTCTTGAAAAATGTTATCAATACCTGCTCTATACAATCTCTTGTCCGGCTAGAATTACTAGCCAAATATCCTTCACTTCATTCTTTACTCTCTTAGAAAAACTAAAGACGTATTGCATAACGTAGTTTTGTATATTTAAATATAATCGTGGTTGGAACATCTTTCTTCGTTGCTTTGCTCGGTGATACGGATAAAGAAGATATAAAATGTTGTACATCAGCATAAACAGAAAATTCAATTCACGAGAAGGCTTCTCCAACACAATAGCTTTTGCAACCACTATTGCAAACAATATATTTCGTAGCTTTACAATGACAACTGACAGAAAACTGATAACTGAGAGTCTACTAATATTACAGCCTATCGTCATCACAGCCACTCTGTTTAGTAATGATTGTTCAACACAGTGCAAGTTATATTTAACAAAAACACATCATATCGTAAACCACACTACCGGTTAAATGAAGAGAAAATAAACAAAACTAATTTTGACTTCCAGACGCTGTATGAATATTTCTGCTATCTAGAAGATATCACAGATCATGTAACATACAAGTAATCTTCTCTTTTCCATCAACAAGCACGACGGGAAAAAAGACGGCTGTGTCCTAGATACTTGTGTGAAACCATTTACATAAGAATTAAAACTTTACAGGTTGTCAGCGAAAGGAGACGACACTGTTTATATGCCATTGAAGACATTCATTTAAACTGAATTCTTTTTCTCGAGACTGAAGTTTCAAACTTCTGTATACTTCAGATGCGAGTTGTATTTTTGTGACATCTGGGTCAGTTTCATGCACATTGGGGTGAGTTTCTGCCTTTCGTTTCCAGTGAAAATTTTCTCATGGTATTCTTATTAGCCTTACCCTATGGTTGTTATTGTTTCATCGTCCAGCTTTTGGTTGTTGTACCGTTGTCTACAGAAGAAAAAAACAAAAACCCCTATCAGTAATACACATAAACGTAAAATTTTCGTTGACTCGGTGCTATAATATAAGACACTTGCCCAAGGTGCTACACAGTAGAACTGAACCCGGACTTGTGTAAATGGGAAGCAAGCTTCCTATCACACAGCTACGCCTGTGCCTTTTGAGTTTTTTTTTTTTTTTGAGGTTTTTAAAAATAATGGCAACAGCTATATTGACAAATCTACTTGATTGATTGGCTGAGCAGACAATTAGTCAAACAATCGATGAGCTAATTGTTTAAACACTTGACTAATAAGAATAAAAGAAATAGAACAAGGGCGCGTGTTTATTATGGATATAAAAAAGCTCCGGAGACACAGCAGTATTTTTTTCTTTACAACTATCTTTTTCTTTCTAGACTTTCGAATTCATTGGTTTTCAAAGAAAGAAAGAAAGGTTTCCTTTTGTTTATGTTTGGAAGCTATTAAGAATTTTCCATTATTTTATATCAGGCTCTTTTTAAAGTCAAACACTAGGTATTGTATAGTGAATGTTTAACTGCATAAGGCCCCCACCTCCCTGTAGTTGTAGTAAATATGTTTTTTCCTATCTCTTTTTTTTTTTTGTAATCGCGTATTCTAAAAGTGAAGACACGTGGCGTAGTGGTTTGTCTGTCGCACTCACGATCTCTAGTTCGTAGTCTTGATTCCCAAACCGGACGGCGCGTTGTTTTCCTGAGCAAAACACTTCATTTCACGTTGCTCCAGTCCCGGATCTCAATCAATGGAGGTGGGTTGTTGGCCTGTTCGCCTAGCTAGCTGGGTGACATCATTTGAACCTTAAAACAATGCATAGCGCATTGTGACCAGAGAAATGTAACAGCCTCTGATAGTCTGGTTGGTCACGTGATAACGTGACCACGTGTATTCTATATACAGTTGTTTCTTTTATTTTACTGTCTTATCAATTAACAGGCATGCCTTTTGTCATAAGTTTTTGATGACAGTGCCTCTCTGTATGTATTGTATAGTCACAAAATTCTCCCTCAGTGACTGAGTGTTGTTCATACAAGTTCTTAAGGAGCGGAAGATCATAGTGACGGCGTATGCTCCAGTGTAAATATTGAGCAACTCGATCATACCTACTTTTATATTCTGTAAGGGCAAGGACCGAACGACAATATTCGCCGGAATGTTATTTTGATGCTCGTTGACCACAAGTTTCCTGAAATCTCAAGAATATTTCGTAAGATTCTTGGAGAATATATAGGACGTACTTTTCTAAAAGTCTACAGTATGAATCTCGGTTCTAATATCTATTAGTCTGTTAGGTAGCATTATTATGCTGGATACGGTGGAAAGTGTCAGCTACCCACAGCCAGCAGGCAACGGTGACACTTGTTTACTGATCATACTTCAAAAAGCCTGAAAAACTCTTGAAGTTACGAGATATGGTGATTTTTGTAGGTGTTCAATCTTTACATTGGTACAAATCTTTTTGATTCACGTTGGTAGTTGAGTGTTGATACTTCCAAGCACGCCAATCGCTATTTGCATCATATCCACTCTCTTCATTGCCCATAGCTTGCGTATTTCCCACTTCAATTCATCATAGCTGTTCACTTCTTTCTTTTCAATCCTCTTGTCACAAGGACATGCTGTGCCGATTGTTCTTCCTCTTCTTCCCCTTCCACTTCTTCTTCTTCTTCTTCTTCTTCTTCTTATCATCATCATCATCATCATCATCATCATCATCATCATTATTATTATTATTATTATTATTATTATTATTATTATTATTATTATTATTATTATTATCACTTCACTTCTCAAAGCTCTCAATTACATTCCCTCCGGTTAATTCAGTAAGAGCGGACAGCAACCTGCTGTCAGAGGTTTCACAAGATCTCTTACCACAATGCTTAACACACCCACGTACCAATCTCAAGATCTTCACCGCCCCCAACAAAACAGCTTTTATACCTGGAACATCATATAAATGTTATATTTCTTACTTTCCTAATTTTTCAAATAATTCTCTCAGTTTTCGTCTTTCGTTTTTATACTTTTACCTTCCATTTTGATCTTTCATTTATTTTAAGTATTGACGGCGGCCAGCTGGAGCACTACATTGAAGGCTTTTAGTCGAACGAATCGACCCCAGTGATTACATTTTAAGCATAGTACTTATTCTGTCGATACTCTGTACCGCACTGATACGTTACGAAGCACAAACATACTAACACCGGCCGCCAGGGGTGTGAGACAGAAACACAGTGCCACAGCATATATATATATATATATATATATATATATATATATATATGTCTATAATAATATCATATATATATATATGCATATATATATATGTGTGTGTATGTGAATATATGTATGTTACATATATGTATGTATATACATACATACATATGTGTATATATATATATATATATATATATATATATATATATATATATATATATATATATATATACATACATATATATATATATATATATATATATATGTATATATATGTATATATATATATATATACATTAAAATGTATGTATGTACATATATACACACACAAACATATATATATATATATATATATATATATATATATATATATATATATATATATATATATATATATATACGATATTATTATACACACACACACACACACATATCGACACGACGCTGTATAAGGCACTTGCCCAAGGTGCTACGCAGTAGAACCGAACCCGAAATTGTGTAAATAGAAAGCAAACGTCCTTAACACACAGCCACGCCTAGGCCTTTTGAGTTCTTCTTTAGGTTTTTGAGAATAATGGTAACAGCTATATTACCTCTTCCTGTTGACTTAGTCAAACCGAAAATAACGTGACAAGAACTGGTTCCATTTGCCATTTATTTTGAAAGTATAAAATGACAAGAGAATATCCTGTCTTGTTAGCAGGAATGCATCAAAGAATTGTTTCTAGTGTTGTTAGGAAATGAAAAGAATTCCTGGTGATTGTATTTCAAAACGGAATAAAAGAATAAATAATGTTTTTTTTTTATCTTACAAAATCCGGTTCCATAAAATATCATATCTAAACAGAAATTCTGAGATATTGATGTTGATATTGTCGATACCATTGTTGATGTTGTTGTATTGTTCTTGGTGATAATGAAGGTATCGCCGGTGTTAATAATAGTTATGAATATTATAGTTGTGATGATGATCAGAGTATTAAGTGTTGATATCCATGATGAAAAGATTACAAAGAATTACACATTTCCGTCGAATAAACGGTGGCCCCAACAAGAAGATGTAGAATACATCAAGCATTGCAGCATATAGCCTTCCTTTGTAAGTCTCTGTTTCTCTCTCTGTGTATATATATAAATATATATATATATATATATTTATATATATATATATATATATATATATATATATATATATATATATATATATATATATATATATATATATATATATATATATATATATATATATATATATATATATATATATATATATATATATATATATATATATATATATATATATATATATATATATATATATATATATATATATATATATATATATATATATATATATATACATGCGTACACACATAGTATCTGTTTTCATGTCCAGTTATAACAAAAACAGTTTTACATTAATCTAATGAGTTATCCTATATTTTTGTAGACTACAAATTTATTGATCTTAAACAAGAATGTTGTTGACAATGACTCCGAAGTTTCGCCCATCTATGGTATCGTTGGACTGCGGTGCATTAAGAGTTAGTTTCTATGAAGGCAAAACTAACTGTAATGCATTGCAGTCCAAAGATTGCGTAGCCATGGGATGCAAATAAATGGGTATAATAATCCATCGGATCTCATTCTTTCACAACACAGTCTGGTTCTTCATTCACTGCAACGCTATTTTTGTTCTGTTCTGAGCCTCTGAAACAATTAGTCGAATAACATCTACCTTTATAAGAGAATTTCCGAATTTAATCTACCAGTTAATCGATTTTTCTTGGATTCGAATTATTGGAACTTGACTCTCGGGTCAATTATCTTACCTTGTAACCTATCTGTTAGGCTATAGGACAAAGTACTAGGAAATAAATGTATTTTTGTTATTTTAAAAACCTTTTAAAACGAATTCACATGAAACATTTGGGCGAAAGAAGGCAAGGTTCTGCATGCGAAATGAAAGCCCTGCAAAAAGGAGGACAGAAGCCTGGAGAACAGTCAGATGTACATAAAGCCAAAAGTTGCTGTATAAACAGGAACTTCTTTGTGACTTCGAGACTGTATTCGATGTTGAACTGCAGAAAGAAGACGAAAATTATCACTGAAAAAAATCGTTGCTTTATTATTATATAATTTATATTAGCATAATAATCTATATTCATATGCAACCCACTGCTTTTGACGAGTACTTCGCTTGTATACATGCAACGCACGAGCGCGCGTGTGTGTGCAAACACTTCGATACAACTCAATCATATACTTAATATGTTATAAAGTAAGAATGTTAATTTTCAGGAGATAGAGAAACATATTGTATACTTTCTTGATTAAAATCTAGTTTCTACCAAATATATATATATATATATATATATATATATATATATATATATATATATATATATATATATATATATATATACATATATATATATATATAACATATATGAGTGCATTTGTCTGAGTTTGTTTGCTTAAGTGTATACATATATATATTATAGTTATATATATATATATACATATGAATATATAAATATATGTACACTTTTATATATTCATATAGATATATGTATATAATACAACAATGTATATATCGTTGTGTGCTTGTGATATTGGCTATATGGTGTAATGTTCGTATTTAATTAAAAATGTTTATCGATATATCGATACATGTTGCACAGAATATTATAGATATAAGACAAACATAGTTATTGGATTCATCCACCCCGTTGATCCACCCGGTTCGTTCACCCAATTATAATGATTAATGTTCTATGTAATTTCAAAATATTGTTGTTTTTTCCTCCTTCTCTATTCTTTTTCTCAATCTTTTCTTTGTTTTCTTAGTGGTTTTATAGAAAACGTATACAATTATTTATTTTTCTTTGAAGATAATAACCCAAATATTTGATAAATCTCATAGTATATATTTACTTTTCTATTCTTATTTTACCTTATAGATTTTATTCAAAATATTTTCTTAAATTGTTGCGGCGGTGCTGCCGTCATATTGTTATTATTAGCATAACTAACGCAACAAGAATAAACATTTATTTTTGCACTGAATTTAATTAGAACATTAATAATATATCCTTAAGAAAAAAAGTCCTTCGCCTTTACAAACAAAACAATAAGTTGAAATATTCATTGTGTGGTTTCTACAGTGTTTTCTGTTTATTACAACTAATGTATTCATTGATCGTACAAGCACACCTTTCTTTTTTTCGTTATCCCTTGGAAGTAATCTGTCATCTACCATGTTTACCAGACCTTGCACCAATTGACTATCATGTTTTCCAGGCATTAGACACATATGCAGAGCCACACACCCACACACATTACATACTGCACACTAACATACCCACCCCCACCGACCTTAACCAACACAGAAAGAAAGCAGACTGACGAACACAATTATATATACTTACACCCCTGGAAAACCTTATACATATGACCCTACTACACATGTCATATACCCCATCCTCACAGGAACACTGCACTCAATAAACGCACACATTTCCCACAAACAAGTTAACTCAAGATAACAAGATACATATAGATTTATATATATATATATATATATATATATATATATATATATATATATATATATATATATATATATATACATATATGCACATATACATATATATACATATATACATATATACATACACACACACATGCACATAGAGAAACATGTACACAGACACACACACATTCGGGATCGTACTATTTCGGTCATTATCAAGCATTCATGACCAGAGATGAAGATAGACAAGAACCGAACAACTTTGGCCAGACTTGAAATAATTGATCAATACAATATTGAGCTCACTATAATCAACTACATTCTTCTCAAGACGCACCAATCTTCTTGAAAGGGGAAGAACACTCGAGAGAATGCAATTCTTGAAAGCACTAAATAAAGAAGATAATTACGCTTAAACCGTTTCATCCTGGGTTCGAATGACAACAATAAGAGAAAAATAATTGAGTATCAAGAAAGAGGCCTCGTAGCATTTAACTTAAATATTCGTTTGAATTATTTCCTGTGTCAACTCCTTTCATCAATCAGGTGTTAATGCTCTACTCACATAATGATTTTTAGGTGTTTTAAAAGCCCTCTTGCCTTAGCGGGTGTTTAATACGAACGAATACCAAACTACGATACAGTTCTATTTTTAAGAGATGAGGAATTATATTCGTTATTTACATTTGACGGATATTTGTCCTCATCTTGTTTCTTGTTAACACAACTTTTCGGCTGATATACCCTCCAGCCTTCATCAGGTGTCTCGGGGAAATTTCGAACCTGGGTTCTCATTCCGAAGGTATTTTTAGATGTTATTATTATCATTATTATTATTATTCAGATCACTGCCTGGAATCGAACTCGGAATCTTTGGGTTAGTAGCTCGTGCTCTTAACCACTACGCCATATGCCCACGGGCGTATGGCGTAGTAGTAAATAATGTAAACCAAGCTACGATGTTGCAAACTGACTTACTTAACCACACAGCTATAAGTGTACTCACGAGCTCAAGTGTGTGCTGAACAATATACGAATATTTCTTATATTTTATTCTTGCAAATATTTAATTATCTATATTAAATTCTAAGTAGATATTACATTTATTGGATTTCTTATGAGCGCGTAAGATTTCATAATTTTGTATATATTTATTTTGAACTCAAATTATTTGCTTATTTATTACCATAGTAGCTCGATGTTACGTTCATTTATTATACATATCAATATTACCTGATACCTGCAGGCAGCGAGCTGACAGAATCGTCAGCACGCCGGAAAAAATGCTTAGCTGCATTTCGTCCGTCTTTACCCTCTCAGTTCAAATTCTCTCGAGGGTTAAATTTACCATTCATTCTTGGGGGGGGGGGCAAGGAAATGAGCAGCAGGTGAGCACTGACAGAATCGTTAGGAAACTGCTTACCGGAAATACATCCATGTTTACCTTTAATTTCAAATTTCCTTTGGTGAACTTTATCTTTCATCCTTTTGGGGGTGATAAAATAAGTACAGTTAGGTACTTCGGTCGATGTCATCGACTTATCTGCTTCCCGAAATCGCTAGCTCTGTGCCAAAACGTGAAACCAATATTAGTTACTTCTTTACGAGGTACAGCTACACCCTGTGTAATGACGATAGTTTCGTAACTGTCATTTAAATTTCTATTCATTCCACAAGTATTTTCACTAAATTGAATTTTCATCAAGAGAGAATCGAAAACGAATGTATTTCTTGTTCAAAGAATTAGTTTTTTTCTCATTGAGAGGAATTAATAATATTAGTACAATTGTGAAAAAGATAATAGAATTTTGGTTTAAGGGGTGAAAATAACGAAGAGCTCTGAGATGGAGAATATATTTGAACCGAAAGCTTAAAAAGGTTAAATGGAAAATAGAAAGCAACAAACAATGAAAATACAAGGAAAATATAAAATAAATATACAATAAACAGAAAATAAAGAGAAGAAAATAGAAAACAGACGGAAGAAAATTAGATTATAAATGTGGTATATTACAGCAGACGTTAAGTGTAGACATTGTGCGGGTATATATATATATATACATGTGTGTGTGTGTGTGTGAGAGAGAGAGAGAGAGAGAGAGAGAGAGAGAATATATGTATGTGAGAATGAGAGTGTGTGAGAGAGAGATAGTGTGCATGTGAGAATCAGTGTGTGTGTGTGTGAAGGAGAGAGAGTGAGTGTATTTTCGTGTACGTGTACGTGAGAGAGTGTATGATTGGGTATGGTTGAGAGAAAGAGTGTATAGGTTTGTGCATGAAAGAAGGAGAAAGAAAGTCTGCGTGTATGTGAGAGAGAGAGTGTGTGTGTATGTGTGAGAGAGAGAGGGAGAGGGAGGGAGGGAGAGGGAGAGGGAATGTTTGTATGTATGAAAGAGATGTGTGCGTGTGTACAGAAAAGAGCTTGAGAAAACGTGTATGGCTGAGTGCATATGTGTGTGTGATAGAAAAAAGAGTGTGTGTGTGTGCGCGCGCACGTGAGTATGTGCGTGTGTGCCTCTGTGTGTGTGTGTCTGTGTGTGTGTGTGTCTGTGTGTGTATCTCCAATGTAAACTTCAATGTTGCGACTTAAAATGTTTTTATATATATGTCTTGAGGGAACAATTTCTACTGAAATATATCACCTAATCACCGTAAACATAATATATGATATATAGTATAAAATAATGAAATAAATACGATGAAAATAATATATTAAAGTCAATGCTTGAGTGCCAGGTGAAAATCATTATTATTATTATTATTATTATTATTATTATCATTATTATTATTATCATTATCATTATGCCAGCGGTATAAACAATGTCTGAGAAAAGCAGGATAGTACATTGAATTATGTTCTTGCTCGATAAAGTAAATAGAAAAAGAAGTAAAAAATGACATATATATATGTGAGTGTGTGTGTGTGTGTGTATATATATATATATATATATATATATATATATATATATATATATATATATATATATATATATATATATATATATATATATATATATATATATATATATATATACATATATATATATATATATATATATATATATACATATATATATATAAATATATGTATAAATACAAAAATATGTATATACACGCACTCATATGCGTGTGTGTGTGTGTGTGTTTGTGTGTATGTATGTGTGTGTGTAATATCATTCATTCGTTATTCGTTAGTCAACAATATCGAAGCACGATGGAAATTCCCCGAAGGAAGAAAACAGTCAAATTTCAAATTGCTTTTAAAAGACGTTGATAAATTCTTTGGTTGAGACGAAGAATACATTCCCAGAGTCATTTTGGTTTTTCGGGAAGTGAAATAGCAATAACATTAATAACAGAAAAGAATAATTAAGATAGGAAATATAATGAAATATTAGGGCAAGAGAAAAAGCAACAAGGTCAGCGTTATTTATAGAGCACAACCTATATATTTGTCAGAAAAAATGTCAGACATTACATACACTGTCCCATTTTCTGTTTTTCTTAGTCAGACACATTGATAAACGAAACACAAATTCCTGTACCATATCCAATGTCCCACGTCACAGACAATGACAAAGACAGCACATGCACATGCACTGTCCCATTCTCAATGTCCCAATGAAAAGCAGAGGCAGGCTCACCACTTATCCTCTCCTATCTTCAATGTCCCTCATCACAGACAGTGACAAAGACACCGCATGTTCTGTCCCATTTTAACGTCCCAATCAAATGGTCGGTCCGAGACTATAGTAGAAAACACTTGCCAAATGTGCCAAGCAGTGGGACGGAACCCCAAAATATGTGATTGAAAAGAAAACTTCTTACCACACCGAAACGCCTGCGCTTATTGAAATATTTCAAAGAGAATGTTTTATTCCTCATAACGTCAAACAACTTTTTGGTCCACCTTTGTAGCTGTCAGTTACTGTTGCTGTTTTGTCGACGTTTCAATTATTTGTGAGTTTTATGTGATATCCAAAATTGTAACATATTCTAAAATTTATTCTTGTTGTTAGTTCCGTCTTTAAAACTAATAATTTGTTGAATTATCTCCCGAGTTTTTCCTTTCAGTCTAAAATTCGTTTCGATTTTTTTCTAGAAATTTGCATGAAAGTAAAATTTACTGTTTTCTTTTTCTTTTCGTTTTTTTTTTTGTTGCATTTTTATTTCACTTGTTAATAAATGTCAACAAAATTACAAATTCTTAACCAACAAATTTAGATTGCAACCAATTCTTTTGAGACAGGGTAGTACAAAGAGGCGAAAATATCATGAGCAGACGGTGTGAAGATGAAGGGTATAAAATACGACAAAATTCTAAACCAAGAGATCGATGATCGATGAAACGGAAGATATGCAAATTTGGAGAAGGAAAAATAGTTAACGGATTATGGAAATTATGCACTTATAACACTGTTGGGTCGTTCCGTACATGGCAAGCCCTGTGCAAGCAGTCATAGGATCGAATGTATTCCAGATATGATTTATGTTACTGTCTTTTCAGACAATGTATTTTGGAAAACGGTTTTAAATTTTGAAGACCTTTTTTTAAGATAGTAACCTGCGATGTGAGGGAGATTAGGCTGTTCTTTCTTGCAGGTGGAGCAATCATGTAGAGGTACCCTCTTGGGTTCGATTAGCCAATAGTTGGATGTTCTTATTGTTGCTATGATATTGTTGTAGTTGGTGGTGGTGATTGAATAACACTGTTCTAGGTAGACGATATCAAATAAAACACGACGTTGTAAAAAGGGTCTTTATTTTTTTGTTTTTATTGCAGATATTCTAGATTATATTGGGCCTGGTTTAATTAACTTATTTTAAAGTTTTAGTTAATTAAAGTAACTTAGATTCGTCACACTCCGCTAGACTATGAGAGACACTCTAGGCGATTGCACATCTCGACTAAATAGCAATATCGTCCTACACATAATACACTGAGCCATCTTTAAAATGCGATGATATTGTCCAGTATACGTTATCTTACTGAAAAGCCGTATTGCCATGGTCGGAACGCCGTTGATTATAGGTTCTGCTGAACCCATAATTCCACCACAACCTCCAGTTTTTATTGCACTGCAATGACGTGTGTATGTCAATGACTATGAGAGTTCTGCCAATAGACCTCAAACACCTCATAGGTCTTTCCATGCAAGAGAGAGCAAGGGTCATAGGTCAGACTAGTAGACATAAGAATGGGTTTGCATAAGACCAGCAACCCTAACAAAGAAAAAGTTCTTCAGTTCGTTTACCGAAATGTAGCAGCATTACTGTGAATATGTTTACCAAGCTTTGTAACGATATGGGAAAACATGCACGACATTTTGTGAAAGCATATTGTTTTCAGTATTTAATGAAAATAAATAAATAAAGCGATAAATAAATAAATAATCGTGATAAACTACATATATGAATAAATGAATGAAAATAAAATATCAGAACAAATAAATAAAGATATAAAATAAAATAAACAAACTTAGACCCCCAACACAAACCAGGAACAAAAATAAATTTGATGAAGACAATGTTAAAATAAGATATGTTAAAGGAAAATTGAATTTTCAAAGAATTCGAAAGATGGGTTTAAAGATAATGGAATAAAGCTTTGCTGATTGAAATATATTGATCTTGGTTTATAAGCAATATTAATATGTATGAATATATATATATATATATATATATATATATATATATATATATATATATATATATATATATATATATATATATATATATATATACATAAAGACATACATACACATATACATACATATATATATATGTGTGTATATATATGTATATATATATATATATATACATATATATATATATATATATATATATATATATATATATATATATATATATATATATATGAATGTATATTAATGTATTTGGTTAAGTTGTTATGTGTACCGCAGTAACTTACTTTTCAACGATGTATTTACATTAACTATGATACATATATAGGCAATTTTAATATAATATTGCATCTAATGCGCAAAACGGATATACATACATGCATACATACTTACATACACACATAAACACTCACACACACACACACACACATATATATATATATATATATATATATATATATATATATATATATATATATATATATATATATATATATATATATATATATATATACAGATACATACACACACATACATATAGTGATGCCATTTTGTAGAATGTTGCCAACACGGAGCAATCACACGAGTTGCACACCCAATAACCTATAATACTTATAAATTTTCCAAATATTGGTAAAAATCTGAAACAATTACAATCACAGGTACCACGCAAGCACCATTTCCTTGTTCATGTTAAATGAAATACTATAGAACTAACAACTTCGTCATTTCCTTTGTGTTAAATGGAATACCGTAGAACTAACAACTACACGAAACCGACAGAATTCTATTACACACGCAAGCACCCAAGCACACCCGCCCACACACATACATACACACACGCACTTGCTCATATACACATCCGTGTTTGGTATATGTAGGTGTTATTCGTAATAGCATTTGTATTCTTAATTTATTTGTACTTATATTTTGAAACCTAACTATGACAAACGTTATCGGTTCCAAGATTTATATTGGAAATAGTTATATAATATCGATTTTTAGTTTGTCGAAACTAGTTATAGATATCGGTTTCGAATTTTGACGTAAGACCAATAATTTCGTGTGAGGGAGTAACTCGATTATATTGACCCCAGTACTCAATGTAATCATCCTCGAAATGATGAAATGTGAATTCCACCTCGGCGGAATTTAAATTCAGAACATAAAGACGGAAGAAATGCCGCAAATAATTTTGTCCGGCTTGCTAATGATTCTGCCAGATTGCTGCTTTAAAGAGGTTATAAATATCGAGCGGACAAGACGATAGGATGTGCTGCACAAGAATACTGAGTTCGAATCTGACCAACACTATGAATTTGTCCTGGTTAATTAACTGGCACTTCGTCGGTTACGAGTGAGGTTTCCAGCTGACCCGATCAATGGAACAGCCGCTCGTGAAATTAATGCGTTAGTGGCTGAGAACTCTACAGATATACGTGTACCTTTAGCGTAGTTCTCAGGGAGATTGAAAGTGAAAGAGAGTGTGACAAAGCTGGTGAAACACTGGAGTCGACGTAACCCCGCTATGATAATGCTGGCCTTGTGCCAAAATTTGAAACCATTATTAGAAAGAATTATTTTTATTGGCTTTATTCCATTATCTCAGGCATTATTCTGCCCTTAACGTTTGTATATTAATAGAAGAGTATTTATAAATTGAAGGATTTAATTTAATACACCAACATAGACGTACATATGTGTGCTCGTAGTTGTCTGCATGTGTGTGTACGTGTGTATGTGTATGTGTGGGGGGTGTTTGTGTGTGTCTTTATGTGTGTATGTTTGTGTGTATGTGTGTGTATCTGTTTACGTGTGTGTTTGTGTAAATATGTGTGTATGTGTATGCGTGTGTGTGTGTGTGTGTATGTGCGTCCGTCCGTGTGTTTAGAATACCAAAATGACAGTGTACTTTACTTTCGCCAAGCGGATGA
>NC_142949.1:31364314-31366814 GCF_046866305.1 Octopus bimaculoides | reverse complement strand
GGATCCAAGTAGTTGGGAAGCAAACTTCGTACCACAGAGCTGCAACCACATAATTTAGTAAATAAGATATATTCGACCCAATATAACCCCTGCATGGCTTAATATATGACTCTTTGTTTAATACCCCTATATAACATGTCTGTTAGACTCTTCTATCACACTGTGTTAGTAAGCCTCTTTTCCCCTATGGAATAATATATCACACATATACATACATCATAATTAATCCCTGTGCGTTCATACTTTCTTGAACGTTCTTCAAATGTTATAATGAAGGGAGTGTTGTTTGTCAGAGACTGAGCGATATTTGAATGGTTTATAACGCTTATTTAAAGAGAATTTATTATACTGTGACCATTAGTGAAATGTTGGATAACCGAGCATATAATTATCCAGATATTTTATGATACACCTCTAGGATAAAGTTTGAGTTTATGGAGACATAGTCTCAGATAACTGAGAGACAAATCAATAGAAATTACTAATTTATTGGAATAACATATCGGAAATAATCAAATAACTATAGACAACAGTAAAACCACCATCAAATTGATTTCTTACTAATAATTCAACATGACTCTGCACATCATAGAATAATATTTAAAGATTTGGAGAGGAATCCTATATTTATACAAACAGAATTTTGATGATGCAATTAAAAGTATTTATACTACCAATACATTAATATTTGAAGAATATATATTTCTATTAACTCTGTTTCAAGTGGATAACGTTTACTACGACGTATATGCAGTTCGTTGATCATAGGTTCGAATCGATACTTTGAGTTTTGTTCTATATTTGACAAAGTATATTTAATTCTACGTTGAGTCAGGGTTTATATGGATGCTTGGGACAAGTGACATTGATGTTGGGATAATGTCACACCAGATTGAACTGTTGCAACCTCAAGTGTATGTGATCTTTGCCTGCTTTCAATTAGGGATATCGTCTCTTCACCATCGTAGCTATATTTTCTTCACAATCGTATGTATGTTTGTATGTTTTTTTTTTCCTATACATATTTATCTTATTTTTAGTATATATTTTCTTCATTTTTAGTATATATATATATATATATATATATATATATATATATATATATATATATATATATATATATATATATATTCGGAAGTAAATATAAGTTAGTCTTCCTCGGTCACGAGTGGACGGCCATCATGTATGTATGCATTTATGTATGCATATTTGTACGTATGTATACGATTTCTTTGAGTTTAATCTAAGCTCTTCATGATGGAATTCAAACCGGTCGCTAACAAAGCGAGAAGTCTTTTTGACGTAGGAGAAACTCCGGTGTTTTGTAAATATATGGTTGAACTATCGATGCACACACCTAAGTATGTGCATCTATTCATCTACACAATCTCAGGTGGAGAATCTTTGGAATGTCTTACAAATATTCACTGTGCCACTAACAGATTTGATCTGGAGAATCCGCTTCGGTTTCTTTTGCTCTTTTCTTGTCTAGGCACAAGGCCCGAAATTTGGGGGGAGGGGGCCAGTAAATTCGATCGACCCCAGTACGCAACTAGTACTTAATTTATCGACCCCGAAAGGATGAAAGGCAAAGTCGACCTCGACGCAATTTGAACTCAGAACATAAAGACAGACGAAATACCGCTAAGCATTTCGCTGAGCGTGCTAACGTTTCTGCCAGCTCGCCGCCGAAAACGAAAAACTATCACGCTCGTTGAGAAAAATTGATTTCTAACAAACAATCAGCAAAGTCTTCCAACAGAACAGAACCTTCCACAAACCGTTTCTATAAACAAGCATCACAACTAGGTGCTGCTACGGTTTCTCGACCATTCACGTGTTGATGTAGTGTATCTCAAACTTGTGAAGTCTTTTCACAACGCTGCTCATGGAATTATATTACTGACACTGTGATTTTGGCATAGTTGAGAAGCTAAAAATGAGGCAGCATAGATTTTTTATGAGAAAGCTCTCAAGCAGCTGCAGGCTGTGGTGTTCTTTGAAGGAATACTATATTTCGAAGTGGATTCCGTCAGCGATTTATCTTACTGCCATTAATATTTGTGATAGCTCGTCCCGTGTATACTCTAAGTTATATGTGCAACTGCTTTAAGTAGATATGCTAATCATACGAATATATCAAAGGAAAATAAGAGCATTTTGATATAAAAAATTTCTTGAAGGCCTTTAATGCCGTGAAAAAGCGGGCTGCTTAAATAATATGCAATTTAAAGCGGGAAATTGCAAAGCGTTCCTCTATCAGCCTCAAAACAAATTATTGGAAAGGATACGCAGAACCTATAAAGATTGCAAACCTACAGTTATTGTTTGTACATGACCTTGGGGGTTAAATAATTAGTACTGCATCGTTTCACGAACATATCACTTGCAGACTACAGGCGAAATATAAAATATGAGCGCAAAAGATGATGTATGTCATTGTTCATTTTTATTTCAAAATTTCTTGCCATTGGAGAAAGAACCGTTTTCTAACCTAGAT
>NC_142949.1:31341814-31359314 GCF_046866305.1 Octopus bimaculoides | reverse complement strand
TGGATTTAATTAGTTGAGAGAGGAGAGATATCATTGATATACATTACATTGACTCTTTTTTTTATTATTTAGTATACTACTAACGCGGTTTTCAGCTGACAGAATCGTTACCACACCTGGCAAAATACTTCATGGTATATCGTCCGTGTTTACATTCCACTGAGATCCACGTTGCCTTTCTTGGTTTCGGGGTCGCTAAAATAAGTACCAATTGAGCACTAGGGTCCCTCTGATTGACTAACCTCCTTCCACCGAAATTGCTGGTTTTGTGCCTAATGTTGAAATTAATATATATATAGCATCCTATTGTGGCGAGATGGCAGAGTCGTTAGCACGCCGGGCGAAATCATTAGCAGTATTTCGTCCGTGTTTACGATCTGAGTTCAAATTCTGCCGAGGTCGGCCTTGGTATTAATCGTTTCGGCATCGATAAAATAGGTAACAGTTGAGTACTGGGGTCGATATACTTAGTCTCCTTGCCTGAAATTACTGATGCAATATTGGTTTTTAATGAAAGAATCAATGCTTGATTGAACCAGTGTATTTACAGATCAATTTATGATTCAAATTAGAAGCAGACATCGTTGTCATAGATACAATAAACCGATTAGTGTTTCAAATATACCATCTTTAGATATCAGATATGTTAGACAGAACATACTTAATTTACTAATTAAAAATACGAAATCCAATTTACGTCTCTATCTAAAATTTTGTCTGTTATTGGATTTGCTTCATTATCTCGAAATATAAAATTGTAAAGTAATACTTTTGTTGTTGCTTAATTCTTTCGTTCAGAAGAATTAAAACAAATATCTCTTTGAATAATTAATATTTAATGTATAGATGAATAATTAGATTATTCAAAGAATATATATCATGTTATACTTATTACAGCAAACTGTAAGGATTGAAGAGAAATATATCATTTAAGAGATACCTAATTAAATTAAGATATTTCATTAAAAGACACACACACATACACACACAAACCCAAACACATACACACACAAGATTATCTATGTATATACATACATACATATATATATATATATATATATATATATATATATATATATATATATATATATATATATATATATATATATACTAACTTGTGTTTCGTCGTTAACCAGCCGGAGGAGATGTCCTCCTGTGGTTAAAAAATAGTTGTCATGTAGTTCTGTACGTAGAAGTCATTTTGAAGTGGCAACAATTACTACTTTTCAATATTGTTACTATTTACATTTCCTATAGAGATTTTAGAACTAGTGAAGAAAACAAATAGGATGCTGTATGATATATAATTGCTGCAGGTGTGAATCGAAAACGTGACCCAGGAGATATATGTATATATATATGTATATATATATGCCTAATTATGACATGATTTATGACTATCCACCATTAGCATATGGTATACCTGAAGATGTTAATAGCATTGTGATTCAAACGTAACCATAGCGTTACTCTAATGTCACCTTAATTACTAGGAATTAAGACCAATAGTTAATTGGTTAACACCCATATTAATATTTACGTGTATGTTCTGTAATTGCGTAAATTAGCAAAGATGAAATAATAGCTTAGAATTATGGCTGGTGCTGAATATTAAATATCCAATGACAGTAATTTATCTCTTAATAAGTTCTAATACTTATCCTCGATAATTGCATTTCATTGTCCAAATTTTAATTGAAATATCTTGAAACAGCTAGCCCAAACTTTCCAAACAATCTCACCTATTTCGAGTAACAAACAGTGTGTTCGACGTAAATTTGACAACTTCCTATGTCTCCTTTTCTTCAGGAACTGTTTGATGTATTGGTGAATAAGTCGACGGTGTTGATGAGTATAAAGATTAAAACTGTAGTTGAGAAAGAGTTAGCTGACATGGAGGACAGATAGCTATCTCAATAGAAGAGACAACACAACACGTAAGTTCAAATCCTGCCGAGGTGAATGCTACCGTAGTCCTTGGTGTTAGAAGGCGTTTTGATTGTCTCTCGCTTAAACGCGCCCCTAACAGTGTGAATTGCCTTTTGGTGCTGTTCTTACAGACGGTGTCCGACTGACCCTACTATACTGTGTAGTCGACAAAATCCCAAACAAACAATGCGCATACTCGAAATTAAAAATATAATATGGCGACAATTTAAACATTGCACCCTGTATGTATGTATATATGTATATATATATATATATATATATATATATATATATATATATATATATATATATATCCATTTTGTTATTTCTACATAGAGATAATTTTATGTACCGCGATATCTTTTTCAATAATTCAATATATAGGCTGTTTGGTAAGTAGCTTGCTTACCAACCACATGGTTCCGGATTCATTCCCACTGCGTGGCACTTTGGGCAAGGGTCTTCTGCTATAGCCTCGGGCCGACCAAAGCCTTGTGAGTGGATTTGGTAGACGGAAACTGAAAGAAGCCCGTCGTATATATGTATATGTATAAATATATATATATATATATATGTGTGTGTGTGTGTTTTTGTGTGTGTGTGTGTGTGTGTATGTGTTTATGTCTCTGTGTTTGTCCCCCCCCCAACATCGCTTGACAACCGATGCTGTTGTGTTTACATCCCTGTAACTTAGCAGTTCGGCAAACAGACCGATAGAATAAGTACTAGGCTTACAAAGAATAAGTCCTGGGGTCGATTTGCTCGGAATAAAAGCGGTGCTCCAGCATGGCTGTAGTCAAATGACTGAAAGAATTAAAAGAGATATAGATACCAGCACGCAGTTTTAAATGTATCTATATAGTTTACTATGCCTATGTGTCCCTCCAGCTACATGTGTACGTGTATATACGTATGTATAATATATGGTAGAAAAGCCATGGCGTAAAATATCAATTAAACGGAAGAATGTAACGAGTGCAGTTATGGAAATTGGAGATAATTATTATTCAAGTCATCAGTGGATCAGGAATGTGAAATTCCCGGTCGTGACTTACGCGTATTTTACTTTGAATAAATAAAATCTTACGAATGAAGATAAGTGTGTGTGCGTGTGTGTGTGCGCGCGCGTGTGTGTGTGTGTGTGTGTGTGTACGTATTTATACGAACGTGAATGTATGTGTATGTGATGATGATGACGATAATGATGACGATGGTGATGATGACGACGACGGTGATGTCAATGGAGATAATGGCTTGTTTCAACCTGTTTCGCGTTCAGTTCTCCATGCCGCGGCACCTAGAGAGCATTTATAAAGATTTTACTCTCGTGAAAATTCATTTTCCGACACAAGAATTCTGTCATAGAACATTACTTTCCGAATATAAATGTAGGACTTAAAATCAAAAAGCATAGAATACAAATTACAATTATCTATACTACGTACTGCAGCAGGTCAACATATATATATATATATATATATAAATGGTAAAAAGTTTACTTCTCAAAAACATGGTTCCAGGTTCAGTCCCAGTGAGTGAATCTGGTAGACGGAAACAGAAAGAAGGCCGTCGCATATACATATATATATATATTGTCTTCGAAACGTCTAGATAGAATAGAGACAGCTGATGAAGGGATATTCCAAGTGGCTTTCCGTTTTCCTATGTGTTCGTTCCGTTGTCTGTAGTTTATTGTTCCAACGTCCTGTACCCTGATATGCATGTATATACACATGTAGATGTGAGTATGTACATATATGTGTGTATACATGTATATATATTCTTTGTATTATATATATTATGGCTGTCCAGCTTATATTTTCCTTTCTTTCTTTCTTTTTTCTCTCTTCCCCTTTTCTCTCCTTTTCATTTTAACACTGTTCTTTTTTCTTCCTTTTCTTTTCTCGCTTTCTTCTCTATTTTGTCTTCTCCGTTTCTCTCTACGTATGAATATGCCTCCGAGTTTGTACGAATCCATGCTTTTGCTTTTGTTCGGTAACCCAACGCCGTGTGAAACCCGGTGCCGTTCTCTTTACGTCACTGGAAATTTCAGCGGTTCAGCAGAAGAAAAACTACCGCATATGTTACCAGACTTTAAAAAATACATACTCGTCTGTCTAAACATTTCGAAGCGATGCTCCAGCATAGCGACATTCCAGTGACTTACACAAGTAAAAGATGAAAGCCAAAAGATAATAGCAAATGTACAGATGCGTAAAAATGAATGTATGCGCATTCATACTCAGTTACAGGTTTCTGTATTTTGACTACAACCATTTAACGGCAATGCATTCAAGATCTTTTCGATGATATCGATCAGCACACGTACACTAGTATTATATTTTATTGATTTCTATTCATTGCTCTGCTAACTCTGCCTTAGACATAAAAGGGTGTAGTTATGAAACGTATATTTTTCGACACTCAGTTGCACGCATGGTTTTTTTTATAGTCACTAATAAAATCACACACTAATACATATATATATATACATACATATCGATATATATATATATATATACACACACACACACACACACACATACACACACACACGCATACACACACACACAAATATATATATATGTATATATATCGATCGATCGATCCACTAACCAATCCATCCGTCCATCCCATCCATACATACACACATATTCTACAATATATTTATCTTCATTTTAAACATTTATATTTCAGTTGCCGATGAAATCCTGGCATTTCTTTTGTAGAAACTTATAATTATTTAAATAAATCCTTTTTACATATATACACATACATTATATATGTATGTCTGTGCGCACACTCACGTACGTATGCTCGTTTGTGCGTATGCATATATATATATATATATATATATATATATATATATATATATATATATATATATATATATATATATATATATAGATAAATAGATAGATAGATAGATAGATAGATAGATAGATAGATAGATAGATAGATAGATAGATAGATCAAATTAAATACACAACCGAAAGAGCTACTAATAGTTTCATACTGTTATGATATTTGAATAGGTATAATTGTGTGTGAAATAATTATTATTCAAGTCATCAGTAGGTCAGGAATGCGAAATTCCGGGTCGTGACTTGCGCGTATTCTACTTGGAATAAATAAATTCTTACGGAGGAAGATACGCGTGTGTGTGTGTGTGTGTGTGTGCGTGTGTGTGTGTGTGTGTGTGTGAATAAGCACAAATTCACTGCGTATGGATGAAAAGTAAAGTCGAGCAGGAGGAGCAGGAGGAGGAGCAGGAGGAGCAGGAGGTTGACGACGACAACAGCGTTGAAGGGGATGGCGCTAAACATGACGATGACGACGACGATGACGATGATAATGATGGTGTTGAACATAATGACAACAGTGATAGTGATGATAATGATGATGATTATGACTACGACAACGACAATAATAATAATTATGATAAATGCTATTTGATACTAATGAAGCTGATGGTGATAATGTTGATGTTGATGATTTTCACAATGACGGTAACAACGTTGCTGACGCTGCTTGTAAAGCGCATGTCTTTGTTAATGATATATGGCTACATTTTTCTTCTTGTTTTTTAATACAAAGACATCGAGATTTAGTTGTTGCTACAGTAGTCTAGGACTAACCCACAAGCGCATGCAAATAGTATTATAAGGTATTAGGCGGAATTAGAGAGAGTCTTACTTCAGGTCGTATTTTAAGCCGTTTTCCTTGGAAACTTCTTAATCTTTGAATCATTAAATACCAATTTGTCTGCTATATACACATTGTTTTGCGTATACACAGTCACTGGTTTAAAGATAATCCCTTGCGTATACACAATCTCAACATGAAAATAATATCAATTATTTGAACATTTGTTTATTTCTTCCTACACACACAGTCTAACACAAGCACACATACATACATACATACATACATACATACATACATACATACATATATATATATATATATATATATATATATATATATATATATATATATATACACAGACAGACAGACAGACAGAGACAGACAGAGTCTGTGTATGTGTGTCTGTGTTTAAGAAAGAGTAAAAGAGGGGAATATATATATAAGTATACATAATACATACAAATATATTTATACAATCAATTCAAATAAAAGAATAATAATATTAACAATAACAGAACGTGCACATGAAATATTTGACGCATAGGAAAAGGAGAGAGTATTTGACGTCTCAAGGTTAGTTCTTCGTCAGAAAGGAGAAAGGGACAGCCCAACAGCTCGTGTCTGGTTGCAATGTTTTAGTCATTAGACTGCAGCCACACTGGGGCATCACCTTGCAGAGTTTAGTGGAAAAAACTTGTTCCCTGTTTTAATTTTGATATTTATCCTGCCGCTTTTTGCCCAACTGCCAAGTGACGATTATATATATTTGTGTGTGTGTGTGTGTATAAATATATATATATATATATATATATATATATATATATATATATATATATATATATATATATATATATATATATATACAAGTATATATACATGTTTGTATACACACACATATAAATATATATATATATATATATATATATATATATATATATATATATATATATATATATATATATATATATATATCAGTATACATATATATACACATACACACAGGCGTATATTAATAGATGTATACACATTTGTGAATACGTATATATGAATAAGTGTGTGTGTGTGTGTGTGTGTGATTGTAGTGTATATTCATTATGTTTGTGTGTGCCTATGTATGTGTATGTGCGTGTGTGTAGGTTGTGTGTGCTTTTCTTCATCGTGAAGCTACATATGTTTATACTCAAGGGTCAGAAGTTCAACACCTTAAGCCTATTAGATATCTTTGTTATTTCACATTTCATGAACATAGAAATATTCATAATGTATAATACGTATTTAGTTTTATCTCGTCAACTTATATTTTGATTCATTTCTTTTAATACGCTATCAATTGAGTTGTATGCTATTAAACGGCAGTACTATTAAACGGCAGTACGAATAAATAATAAAAAGTACACGTAGTACATTATACAGAGTATATATTTGTATATTAACACTTTATATTTTTCACTGTCAATACTCAGTTTCAGTAAATACATAGGCATGTAACCGATGACTGAGACAACTAGTTTTCTGGACGGTTAGGGTCGTGTAACTGACGATCGACCGTGGCTCAGTAACTGCCAAGCAGTGCGGACATGACTATGTGGTTAGAAAGCTGGCTTTGCATCCTCGTGGTTTTAGGTTCAGTCCCACTGCGCGACACGTTGAGTAAATGTTTTCTTACATAGCCCTGGGGCAAATATTACCTTGCTAATAAATTTAGCAGACGGCAACTGTGTGGAAGGAAGCAAGGCTTATCCTCGTGTTGAACCGTTACTCCCTACGCATTTTTCTCTCTCCGTCGTGATACAAGCATTAACACGACTAATATAGCAACTAGCATTAATTCTACCGCTTCCTCGCCGACTACTAACAGCCATCCCTTAACGACAAAGTACATCTTCTACTACGTGAATTTCTACGACTAAAACAACCCAACAGATATGAGGGGTAGTCGAACTACGGCCACTATATGTTTTTACTTTAACAAAGCATTTAAATTTCCAGAAAGGGTATCATGAATCATTAAAATAATTTGATTTAATTCATTTCAATTATTTCTCCTTCTTGTTCAACATGACTAAATCATATTTTAAAGCGGTTGAAAGTGGTAGCATATTTCAATAAATATGTAAATTCTTTCTGCTATCTCAAAACTTTTTCTTCGTTTCTTATATATATATATATGTGTGTGTGTGTGTGTGTGTGTGTGTGTGTGTGTGTGTGTGTGTGTGTGCATGTATGTACGTACTTATATACATACATACATACACATATGCATATATATATATATATATATATATATATATATATATATATGGTGTGTGTGTGTGTGTGTGTGCGTGTGTGTGTGTGAATGTGTGTGTTTGCGTATACATTTATATAAGTTAGTGGTTGAATTTAATCGGTTATCTTTTTCTACTACAAAGAATCGGAAGCCATTATCCATAACCGAATTTTATCGAGCAATGGTGCAAGATATAAGGAGCGAACTACTACTACTACTTCTACTACTACTACTACTACTACTACTACTACTACTACTAATAATAATAATAATAATAATAATAATAATAATAATAATAATAATAATAATGATAATAATAATAATAATAATAACAATGATAATAATAATGAGACATTCTTTCAAGTTGTCATATATTCCTTCTAGTTTCCTCTTCACTATTATTTTATATCATTATCAAGGCATCCACTTTTTCACTCCGTAATCTATAACGGATCTGATATATTTATTTAGTCATGCCTCTATCATTATTTTAGAATTTTTAAACTTTCTTTGTTCGTTTTATTTCATTTTCACCATAGAATAGAATATACCAACAAAACTTTAAACATCAAAATAGAAAAAAAAAATCTATTTTCTAATCTATCAAACTTGAAAGAAGAAAAAATGTACATCAGACGCTGTCATGTCAGCCATTTTAACTTCTGTAATAATGACGTTGAGGAGTTTAGTCCGTTGTGTTAAAGACAATACCATATATGCAACGTGTAATATATATAATATGCAATATTTACCTTCCGCTGCTTTAGTCTTACACTTACCATTGCCGTGAAACACTTGGTTGAATTCAATTTACTTCAAATATTCTGAAACCGATTTAATCTCTGACTTTGACACTCAGTGACTTCTACGATTCATTTAACTAAACTAGGGCATGGATGAAAGAAAGTTGACATCTTTCCAGCAGAGTTAACGAGCTGTTATTGATGGAATTGAATATAGTTACAAACTGGCAGAGTTGATAAAATTTATTCGCATGACGGTATGAAATCAAAGAAATAGAATTGTAATAATTGCATTGCTGTTGCCGTTGCATTTACTGTTATAACAAGGATGGTGAAGTAGCATGATGGACAGTGTGTTGCGATGAATATCTCGTTCAATTAAGTCTACCGTAGTGACAGAAAATTGAAGAGGTATATGGAAAGGTTATTGTACTTAATGCCTTTTTGTAATGATTTAAGTGGAGTAATAAAGTGATAGAGTGGCACGATGAATTGGGTGTTGTCCTACATGTTGCACTGTTTAAATATGTACCATTACGTTCTGAGATCACATCTTGCATTGGTCTATATTGCCGCTTATCGACTCAAAAGTTGAAACGATATTAGTATTCGTGCATTGGGATTTTTATAACAGAACAAACCTCTACATAAAAATGCAAACCTTTGGGCCTATGCTCAACATCAGTATTAAATATAGAGTGAAGGTGGCGAGCTGGCAGAAACGTTAGAACGCCGGGCGAAATGCTTAGCGGTATTTCGTCTACCGTTACGTTCTGAGTTCAAATTCCGCCGAGGTCGACTTTGCCTTTCGATTACATAAGTACCAGTTACACACTAGAGTCGATATAATCGACTTAATCCGTTTGGCTGTCCTTGTTTGTCCCCTCTATGTTTAGCCCCCTGTGGGCAGTAAAGAAATAAGAAACGTTAGAACGCCGGGCGAAATGCTTAGCGGTATTTCGTCTACCGTTACGTTCTGAGTTCAAATTCCGCCGAGGTCGACTTTGCCTTTCGATTACATAAGTACCAGTTACACACTAGAGTCGATATAATCGACTTAATCCGTTTGGCTGTCCTTGTTTGTCCCCTCTATGTTTAGCCCCCTGTGGGCAGTAAAGACATAAAAAACGTTAGAACGCCGGGCGAAACGCTTAGCGGTATTTCGTCTGTCTTTACGTTCTGAATTCAAATTCCGCCGAGGTCGACTTTACGACAGACAAAATACCGCTAAGCAGCTCGCCCGGCGCGCTAGCGTTTCTGCCAGCTCACCACCTTAAACATCGCTCAAATATTCGGATAAATTTCAGTGAAATGCACATTTACTGGGAATTTGACTTTTAGTTATATGGAAAAATCTTGTGGGTTATGGGAATAATAAGCGCAGTGGATTAAATACCTTGCAGTTTTAAGCTGTCGCAAGTTATGCTTTGCCTCCAAATCCCGCCAAAGTAACGTTAAGTTTACTCCTATTCAAATAAGATATACTTCAACCCTGTTATTGTATAACTTGGCAACATAAAATATTAGATATTTTTATAGGCTTGATTTCTTTTATATGTTTGTATACCACGAAGTCTTTATATAGATAAGCTATAGTTTTACTGCCGATATTCTCAATATTGTTTCTAGTTACTGTTTGTTCCTGGAAGAAATTTTCAATATTACTTTTCCTTGCTGTTGGCATTAGGAACATATTTTCAATATTAACTTCTGGCCATTGTTGAAGATACTTTTAATATGGGTTTCTGTTGGTTCTAGGAGGCTATTTCATAACAGGTTTTTCATCAACGCTAAAAATGTTGTTGTATCATCGAAAACAGTGCTCATTAAACTTACCTACGATCAAAGACATTCTAACCATGCCCCCCTTGCATATGTCTTAAGATGGTAAAGTTTGATTTACGCTGCAATTTCCGACATATAGATCGTTTATGTAGAGACATCCCTTTCATTCTCAATCTACCACTAGGTCTTTTGAATAGATATATCAAATCGAAAATTCAATATCAATTTTTTACAATTGTCACAGTGAGACAATTAGAATAAAATTAGGAGGTAACTTTAGTCAACCTTTCTAGATGGAAGTACCAGTTATATATTGGGATTAATTCTGTAAAGTATTGAAGGATCACGCAGCAAGTGAACGCGTGTGGACGATAAATGTTTCTGATTCTTATTATACGATTCAATGATTAAATGTCCGCCATCAATAAGATAATTGCATAACATTCCACATATATCATAATTTCTATGACATGTGATATGATGCGGTCACAAGTTGTCGGCAAAAGAAATCTGCATCGCATATTTGAAGTGAACCATTTGGTATTAACGTTGCATCTCAGAGGTTTATATTTCTCGACTGCTGTGACTATAAAGTGAGACAGGCTTAATAAATATACCATTAATTTGTAATGGAGATTAGGATCGAACTACCCTTTATGCTTGAACGAACAAATTAACTTTGAGAAATACATAATGTAAAACCTAAAAGATGTCAATATATTGAACAGATTGTTTCTTAAACGGAACGAAAGATTTAGAAATCTCAAAGCCAAACACAGATGCAAATATCTATACAAGCAGACTCCGACACACACACACTTGTATCCTCATACGTACGCTCACACAGACAGAGATCACACGTACATGCCTTTCTCTCGCTTTCTCTTTGATATCCTCTCTTGATACATACATACATACATACATACATACACACATATTCATATATATATATATATGTATGTATGCGTGTATGCATGTATATACATAGCGACATATATATATATATATTAAGTGTGTGTATGTTTGTATGTATATATATGTATATATATATATATATATATATATATATATATATATATATATATATATATATATATATATATATATATATATATATATATATATATATATATATATATATGTATGTATATATATATATATACACACGTGCACGCACATACACGCACACGCACACATATCTCCGCACACGCGCACACAACGCACACACACACTGAGATGTATGAGTGAATGTACTAAAGAAGTGAATACTTCTAAAGCTGCAATAACTTGATGTTCAGTCTAGCCTTCCTTGAAGAACTCTAAAATATGGAGATTCCGCTTATCGAGTTCACTTTCATCCTCCATGACATGACAGTTGAATAGTTGAAAAATGTACGCAATTCGTGGTGACGATTCCAGTAAGAATAGAGGCACGTGTATAAGTTTTCTTTCCATGTTCTACCCACAGAAATATCGTACAAACGAACTGTGTTGTCCTAAAAGAAATATCGATAAGTTCTCTAGAGAAGCAGAACATGGTGACTATTTTATATAATTACGTACATACATACATATACACATACACACACACACACACTCACACACACACACACACACACACACACACACACACACACACACACACACACATATATATATATATATATATATATATATATATATATATATATATATATATATATATATATATATATATATATATATATATATATATATATATATATATATATATATATATATATATATTATTACGAATTTGGGATTTTACCAATAAAACCGCAACTACTGTTTCAGTACGCAGGAGTGGCTGTGTGGTAAGTAGCTAGGCGCAGGAGTGGCTGTGTGGTAATTAGCTTGCTTACCAACCACATGGTTCCGGGTTCAGTCCCACTGCGTGGCACCTTCGGACATGCTCGACTGGTTAAGGTCAAACAACTGACAAGCAAATCTGTGGTATTAAGCAGAATATTTGCTGTAGCCCATCTTTTATACCAAGACAAAACAACGTACATGATAACACTTCCAATCAATTAAGATCAGAAGCCATGAGAACCACTGCCTGGTACTGAATCAGGGCATTATCATTATTACTGTTATTATTGTTGTTGTTGTTTCTCCTTTTGTCGTTGCTGTTATTGCTAAGGCGGCGAAATGGCAGAATCCTTAGCACGCCGGACGAAATTTCGTCAATCGCAAAGTTCTGAGTTCAAATTCCGCCAAGGTTGACTTTGGCTTTCATCCTTTCGGTGTCGATTAAATAAGTACCATTTACACACTTGCCCCTCCACCCAAATTTCAGGCCTTTTGCCTTTATTAGAACGCCTCCTCCTCCTCCTCCTCCTCCTTCTCCTTCTTCTTCTTCTTTTCATCATCATCATTAATATTATTATTAATAATAATAATAGTAATAGTAGTAGTAGTAGTAGCAGCAGCAGCAGGAGTAAAGAAGAAGAAGAAGAAGAAATTCAGATTTCTTTACTATTCGCAGTGCTATCGTTGTAACCACGTTATCTGTGAAAGAGATAGTCGCCATATTAACATACCTCACAGCCATATTTAGTTTCAATGGGTAACAGAAAAAAATATATGTGGCTTCGTATCGTAGCTGGATAAAGCATTTAAAGATTGTATTCCTCTACATACAAACATAAAAAGCGGCATTGTATCTTTAGAATTCAATAAGCATTGAATAAGGAAACATACGCTCATATACACATGCTGAGATAATCGAATCTTTGGATTTAGACGCACACACGCATACAGTACATATATCTATCCATCTATCTATCTATCTATGTATCTATATATATATATATATATATATATATACTCATATACACACGCATATATATATATATATATATGCATATATATATACATGTCTTTGTATGTCTGTGTGTGTGCGCGTGCGTTGTGTATGATGTTGTGTTTGCATAAGGAGGCACTTATATGTGTTTTACATATATCTACGTCCCTATGCATGTATTCTATTAATATCAGCCTACCTCTATATTTATGTTTCTATGTGAGAAAATTAAAAAATGTAAAATGTGAAATTTATTTTTATTGCTGAAGAAAAAAAAAGCCAAAAAGACAGTGAGACATAGAATGAAATCAGAAAGTTTGTATTTGAAATTTAATTTTTTTTTTCTTCTTCAGGTGAATATTGCAATAAACGTCTAACCATAAGAAATATATTGCCATGACAAAATAAAGAACCGTTTTGGCTCGTAATTCACTTACTGTCTGCCAGTTTATCTGTCTATATATCTTTCTTTCTATTTGTTTGCGTCTCTGAATTTATCACTCACGGCAAAATATTTTTTTTTCTGTCTTTACAGCTATATCCAGTTAAATATTTACAAGCATACATAAATATTCACACATATATCAAATGTATATTCCACACGTGTATACTTCAATATAAAAATATGCATACTACGTTTCTATATATGTATGTATTCAATTGATATGTTATCTGCATTCAAAGTTTTTGATGTTGAAGTTGTCATGATAAAACAATCTTAGTTGTAACTATTTCTTCTGTTAGCGAGTAAAAGACACTACATCAGCATAAAAAATACATTAAAGCATACAGCTTCTCATAACTACATCGCTATAAATATAGTAATGTATACGTGTATATGCACATCTATTCCATTTTTGTACATGGCTTGCAAGATTATTGATGTGAACTTGTGTGTTGAAACATATTGTGTTGTATTTCACAAGGTTATATATAACGCCAATAATATACACGCACTGATTCTATTTCACTTCTATGTTTTCATTTGTCGATTGCTTTAGCATTTAATCAATTAACTAATCAACTGCATGATGGATCGTTCACTTCATCAGTCAACCAGTCAACCAATTAACCAGCAAGCTTTGTCAAAAAAATTTTTTGTCGCTTTTCCCGAACGTATTAAATGAGATGCCCCTCTAATCCAGATCTTCTTCCGAGAGTTGTGCTTGTGTCTATTACTGATAGAATAATCATCCAGAGATACAAACAAAATATATCTATTCCTACTCAGCAGACGTTAAGAGCAGATATTTCATTCCTATAAATATAGTCAAGCATACATTCATATGGAGAACCAAACTTGTTGAGTAGGCGACAAAGACAAATCATTTATTTCATACAACTACATCCTTATAAGTGCAGCATAGTACATGTATATAAGTATAGCCAGCCTTCTAAAGCAAAAGATAAGGAGGACATATAACTCATTGTTATAAGTAAAGTATTTGTGCATACGTACATACGTACATACTGTGCGTTCATCTTGAGAAGACAGAAGGCAGATGGTTTCTTATTTACAATTAATTTCCTGCAAGTATAGTAAACAGTAAAGCATAAAGCATACGCATATACATATACATACATACATATATATATATATATAATATATATATATAATATATATATATATATATATATATATATATATATATATATATATATATATACATATATATATATTATATACATATATATATATATATATGAATATGGTATAATATAATGTAATGTAATAGAATATATTTATATATAATGTACTTATATATATTATGCGTTAATGTATATATATATATATATATATATGCATATATATATATATGTATATATATATATATATATATATATATATACATATACACACACACACACATATATATATATATATATATATATATGTATACGAATATATATAATGTACTTTTATGTATTAATGTATATATATTCACATATATATGTGTGGCTATATATGTATATATATATATATATATATATATATATATATATATGTATATAT
Organism: Octopus bimaculoides; assembly: GCF_046866305.1. NCBI lineage: Eukaryota > Metazoa > Mollusca > Cephalopoda > Octopoda > Octopodidae > Octopus > Octopus bimaculoides. The sequence goes on along the minus strand of NC_142949.1, from coordinate 31,344,099 downwards.
ATATATATATATATATATATATATATATATATATATATATATGTGTGTGTGTGTGTGTGTGGGTGTGTGTGTGTGTGTGTGTGTGTGTGTGTCTGTATACACTTACATATATATGCATACACACACACATACACATACTCACATTCTCACATTCCCTTTGAATAGAACACAAAATATAATTATTTTAATGGGAGAATTCATGTTAAATCCAGCTATTGTAAATCGAAGATAAAGTAATAAAATGTATATAACTGTTGAAACTTTTATTAAAATCATCCGAATAGTTGTAGTATTAAATCAAAACATTTTGTAGAGTCGTGCGGCTTCTTTGAGCATGTATTCTAGGTTATGAGACAAAGAATGTTGCTCAAGGAGCTGCCTTGTATGTATTTAGGCGTATGTTCTTGCCTGTGTTGCCGCCCCCAGCATCGTTTGTCAACGGTTGTTGGTGCGCTTACGTCCCTGTAACCTAGCTTTTCGGCAATTCCTATTTCTATTAACGAATGCAAGAGATTCCATTATGCATAATCTTATAGGGACATGTAGCTTCTTATAAATATTTTCCTATAAGTGCCGTATTGTATGTGAATATATGTATATCCATTCCTCTTCAGCAGAAGGTAAAACTAGGTCATTTATCTTTATGACACATTACTGAAAGTATAGTTAAGCAGATATCCATAAGTATATACGTTTCTGTTGAGAAGGAAACGAAATCGTATCATATGTTTCTTATAGTAACATTCCTATAAGAATAATGATGTTTATACTTCTATTCATTCCCCTGAAGACGAGGACATTGATAAATCATTTATGTCATAAGTAAATTGTTGTTATAAGTAAGGTTTAGAGTATGGCGTAGATGTATATCAATTTTGATTAAGTAAAAGACAAAGACATATACTTCATTTGTTGTAACTACACTCCTGTCATTAGATTATCTGTGTACATGTATACACATTTCTCTTGAGTAGAAGACAAACGTAAATGCTTTATTTGACTGAAAGATTTTTTATTGAATTAAATTATTGTAACTTGTGAAAGAAACTGATTTTTAGAGATAAAATTTCAATGAAATCAGCAAATTTAATTGATAGGCGTAGGAGTGGCTGTGTGGTAAGTAGCTTGCTTACCAACCACATGGTTCCGGGTTCAGTCCCACTGCGTGTCACCTTGGGCAAGTGTCATCTACTGTAGCCTCGGGCCGACCAAAGCCTTGTGAGCGGATTTGGTAGACGGAAACTGAAAAGAAGCCCGTCGTATATATGTATATATATATATATGTATGTTTATGTATATGTTTGTGTGTCTGTGTTTGTCACACACACCCCCAACGTCGCTTGACAACCGATGCTGGTGTGTTTACGTCCCCGTAACTTAGCGGTTCGGCAAGAAGATATCGATAGAATAAGTACTAGGCTTACAAAAAGTCGATTTACTCGACTAAAGGCGATGCTCCAGCATGGCCACAGTTAAATGACTGAAACAAGTAAAAAGGGTAAAAGAGATATTGATACTCTTGATTTTCTGAGAAATATTACTGAAAACTAAATAAATACCACCAATAACTACTTCACATTGGCCCAGGAATAATTATCTTTCAAGAAACCACATCAAAGTGAAAATATTTCAAATATAAATACCTTGAACAATTTGAAATCCAAGAAAAACGTATAAATCTGTATATATTCTGCGTGTTGGGTACTTAATGTAATAGTTGTATATTTGTCTTAAAAGTAACTGAGCAGCGTTGATAGAAAACGGACCGACTATTCTTCAAACGCTAGATTATTATATTACCGTCACAAACAACAATGATTATTTCGCCTCTAAGTGAATGAAAAAGAGAGCAGATGGTTTTCTTCAAATTAAATGTCAGATAAAATTTTGTCAAGATAAAGATATACGATTAAGAGGCTCAGAAATGAAGAAATGGAATAACTACTGGTAAAATAAAATGTAATTTGATTTGTTAAATAGTTTCCGAATAGTTTAGAAAGACCATAGGTGCACGTTTATTGCAGACGATAAGTTATGAATTCTCCTCCTCCTCCGAAAATACGATAAAGATGATTGTCTTCTTCCCTCTATATGTTGTATTCTGTACTATATTCATATAAAAGTGTAACTTCGTGTAGTTTACTTGGAACATTTTGCTCAAGGTCGCTCAATGAGGAGAAGTGCTGTGTAATCTGAGGTACAGCTCTCAGATTCAGAAATTATCAGACACGCTAAAGGTAGGAGAGCTGCACGAAAAGCAAAGCTCCCATTGGTTCCACGCATTG
>NC_142949.1:31329314-31334314 GCF_046866305.1 Octopus bimaculoides | reverse complement strand
TTATGATTATGGAGCTCTGAATTCGTTTCATATAATGTACATTTTGAAATTCTCCTCTACGTTCTTATTTAATACTAGTAATGTTGATTTCAAATTTTGGCACAAGGCCAGCAATTTCAGGCAGAGAGGAGGAGATAAATCGATTACATCGAACCCCAGTGTTCAACTAGTACTTATTTTATCGATTCCAAAAGGATGAAAGGCAAAGAAATCGAAATGTAATTCGAAAGAAATGCCGCTAAGCATTTCTTCCGGCGCGATAACGATTCTGCCAGCTCGTTCATACGAGTAATATTAAGTTTTCAATATTGGTAATAGCCGTTGGGGGGCGAACTGGCGGAATCGTTAGCACGCCGGGCGAAATGCTTAGCGGTATTTCGTCTGCCTTTATTTTCTGAGTCCAAATTCCGCCGAGGGCGACTTTGTCTTTCATCCTTTCGGGGTCGATAAATTAAATACTAGTTGCGTACTGAACTCAATCTAATCGACTGACACCCTCCCCATTAAAGCTTTGAAAAATCGAACTGCACTCTTCAAAACTTGCACTACGAATAAGTTCTTGGTAAAATTACTACCTGCTTTTATAGCAAGTTGATGCAGGTAGTTTATCCCACTCCACTGCGACTTTTAATTCATGTAATTGAAAAGTCGCATAAGTTATGGAATGACCCAATATATACGTATATATATATATATATATATATATATATATATATATATATATATATATATATATATATATATATATATATGTATATATATATATATATATATATATATGTGTGTGTGTGTGTGTGTGTGTGTATACACAGATATATATATGTATATGTATACATTATATATATGTAAAACATGTGTATATACTTATACTTACATACATATATATATGTGTGTGTGTATGTACTTGTGTATGTATGTATATGTAAATGTGTGTACATATCAAGAGAAGGTTGAGATAGGTAGGGCGTGGGCGAGTCAATGAGTCAAAGAAACATAGATTAATGAAAGGAAAGTTCCATAGATATAATCATAGCCCCGTTGGATAATCTCCACAAGAACCGATGAATTGTGTGTAGAGAAAGGAAATCAATGACTGAATATGTCATATCAATAATAATAATAATAATAATAATAATAATAATAATAATAATAATAATAATAATAATAATAAGAAGAAGAAGAAGAAGAAGAAGAAGAAGAAGAAGAAGAAGAAGAAGAAGAAGAAGAAGAAGAAGAAGAAGAAGAAGAAGAAGAATGATTATGCCGTTTGTTTAAATGAGAATATGTTTTGTCCATAACTGCCGGAAATATGAAAAGAAAAACTTATTGATATTTTAGTTGGGGTTAAATACAGGCAGTGACTTCTCAGTACATATTTGGCATATTTATTCATTTATTCCAATGTCAGACAAATCAAAGACGTTCTACATAGAAAAACCAGGAAAACCCAGAGCGCACATTGGATTACAGACACATCAGTCAAGATTTTGCTCTTATTCTCTGTCTCCGTCTCTCTCTCTCTTTTCATATATTTATTGATTTAGGTGTAGAAATAGACAATAGACCCATAGTGAAGTGTATAGATGCTTGTGTGTAATAGTGTAGGCACACACACAATCGCATACAAAGAAATACAGACACTCACACTAAAAAACTTATACATCTACGCAAGTACTTAGGTATACAGGCGAACAAATGTATGTTAAATAACATACCAAATAAAAACTTGATTTGTGACGACATGGTTTCGTGTTGGGTCCCGCTGCCCAGCACGTTGGGGAAGTGCTGTATAAAATTGTCCCAGGCTAACCGGGAGGCGCAAGTGAAATCTTCCAAGTAGATTTTTTTAAAGATGAAGATCTTCACACAGAACGCTGAACAATTATGAAAAATATTTGTCTATCAATGGTCAACTCACCTGATTTACAGTGAGGATGCACCTTTTATCTTTTATCTTTCCCTTGTTTCAGTCATTAGAATGCGGCCATGCTGGGGCACCGCCTTCAAGAATTTTTAGTCGGCTGTATCGACCACAGTACTTATTTTTTTTATAAGCCTGGTAGTTATTTTATTGGTTTCTTACTTTACGGGGACGTAAACGCACCCGCATCGGTTGTCAAACGGTATGGGGGATGAACACAACGACGACGACAACGATGACGACGATGACTAAGATGATGATGATGATGATGATAACGACGACGACGATGATGATGATGATAATGATGATGGCGATGATAATGATGATGGCGATGATAATGAGGATGATGATATAGTGATGATAATGATGAAGATGACAGTGGTGGTGATGATGATGATGATGATGATGATGATGGTGATGGTGATGGTGCTGGTGCTGGTGCTGGTGATGATGGTGATAACGATGTCGATGATGATGATGATGATAAATGCGAATAGCAATGCTCTAGTACTTCTCATAGAACCTAAATCTTGTAAAGAATGCTTCAACAAAATGGGCAAGATATTAAGCTGAAAGCATTTCAAAACCTCAGTCAACGAAAGGTGACTTGCAGGTCATCAATGACTGCTTACTGTTATAACGTCTCATCAAAACACTTTATATCGATTATCCAACTAACTGGTCATTATATATGAACACAAGGGAAGTGTTCATTGGACGGAATCAATGCTGGAATCGATTAAATGTCTAACAGTATTATGTCTCGTATTACTACATTCTGAGTTCACATCCCAGAGGAGAAAACATAAATAAACAACGAGAGAAAATGTTTTATAAACACGCAAACGTACATATGCACAAAGTATCCAATTACATACACATAATGAGAAGGCCCTTCGTTCCCACGCATCTACACGTATATACGCGTGTATGTATATGCAGATATTTGTGTATGTATGTGTATATATGCATGTATGTGTATGTATATGCACACATATATGGATTATATATATATATATAGAGAGAGAGAGATGCATAAAGACGCATGGCTCAATGGTTAGAGCGTCAGGCTCACAAACATGAGGTAAAGAGTTCGATACTCAGACGGGGCTGTGTTGTGTTCTTGAGCAAGACACTTTATTTCACGTTGGTCCAGTTCATTCAGCTGGAGAAATGAGTTGCGACGTCCCTGGTGCTAAACTGTATCGGCCCCTTTGCTTTTCCCTTGGATAACATCAGTGGCATGGAGAGGGGAGGCTGGTCTTCTATAAACAGCCTTGCCCGGACTTGTGCCTCGGAAGGTAACTTTCTAGGTGCAATTCCTAAATGAAGGCACATGGCTCAGTGGTTAGAGGTAGTGAGCTCGATTCCCAAACCGGGCTGTATGTTGTGTTTTTTAGCAATATATCTTTAGCATCGAGAATAGCGGACTTGTGGAGTTATGTTGAACAGGTGTTATCACGTTTGGGTCGAATCTGTCTTGAGAATCGCTCCAACACGTAGCTTAAAAAAGCAGGACAGGTGGTGTTTCTTGGTTTAATGACTACGGCGGAAGAGGCGGTGTAGTGGACAAGGCTGAAAAGATTGAGGGGAGTCACATTCCTTTATGGTCAAGCTCACATAGACTGTTTCAATATCCACTTGGAAAGAAAAGTGAGGACAGTGAGGGAAGTTTATCTCCCAGTGAATTTGTGAATTTGTGATTATGTTAGAAATGCTTAGTGATTGGCCCTATTCTAGTTAGTCGCCTGTAAACAGAAGAGCTGGAGAGAAAGCTCGTATCTTTAGTGGTCAGGCCATTCCTGGATCTGTGAGGTTCTTTTGTTAGCCATAGCTGGAGTTTCTCCGACATCAGGACGACTGAATCAGTCATGTTGTCACATATTTTTTGCAATATACATACTTTTATCGAATTTCACAGAGTTTACAATTTATTTCTTCTCATACTCCACGAATTGTTGTCTGTCCATGTGACGTCCCTCTCATCTATGCCCCGGTGGCTAACAAAAGAAACTATTATCATTATTATTATTATTATTATTATTATTATTATTATTATTATTATTATTATTATTATTATTATTATTATTATTATTATTCAGAAATACATATATATATATATATATATATGTATATATGTATATGTGTATATACACATATTTATTCATGTCTATATGTAAATATGTATACATAGATACTTATATATACATGCAGATATGAAAATGAATAATGCACGTAGGTACATAAATATGTGTGTGCATGTGGATACATATGTATATATGCATATAAGCATAGATATGTATGTATAAATCCTTATATACCTATAATAACAGCAATCATCAAGAAAAAGATATACATTTCTTATGGGAGAAACCGTCTTTTCTCACAGTTGTTTGCTTTCAGTATTTCAGTTTTTTTTAATTATTTATTTACTCATTTATTTATTTTATTTCGTTATGTTGTATTGGAAAAACAAACAAAAAAGAAATAAGGCAGAAGCACTCCAAGACGAAAGAAACAAATGCAAAATACATTTCCAAAACAGAAGCGTTATATTGCGAACATCAAAAGCATTCTGTAAAATATTTAGTAACCCTAGTTCATGATATATTCCTAGAACCACCTATGTACACATATTACATACATACATACATACATAATATATATATACCCATATATGCATATATACATACAGACAGACACACACACACAAACACACACACACACACACATATATATATATATATATATATATATATATATATATATATATATATATATATATATATATATACATATATATATACATATATATATATATATATATGTATATATGTATATGTGTATATACACATATTTATTCATGTCTATATGTAAATATGTATACATAGATACTTATATATACATGCAGATATGAAAATGAATAATGCACGTAGGTACATAAATATGTGTGTGCATGTGGATACATATGTATATATGCATATAAGCATAGATATGTATGTATAAATCCTTATATACCTATATAATATAAATATATATATGCATGAATGTATACATATATGTATATATATATATGTAT
>NC_142949.1:31296814-31324314 GCF_046866305.1 Octopus bimaculoides | reverse complement strand
GATATATATACATACATACATACCTACATACATACATACATATACCGGTATATGTGCATGTATACGTGTATGTATATATACGTATATGTATATACAAGTATATCAGTATGTATATATGTGTGTGTGTTTTTTGTGTGTGTTTTGTGTGTGTGTCTATGTGTATATGTGTGTGTGTGAGGGTGGGTGGGTGTTTTGTGTGTGTGTGTGTGTGGTGTCAGAATAATAAAATCATATTGATGAAATACTTACAAAATGATATATATTTCAGGGCATGACCACGGATTCGGGTTTCCAGCTTAAACGTGTAGATGTGTCAAGGAAATTATACATAGATATGAGTCTGTCGTCAGCAGGTAAGAGAAGATCACTAAGAGGAGGTTTCTGGTTTATATAAACCAAAGTCTTGTATTTCAATGAGAATGAATAGGGAACAGTGGAGAGGCCGTGAAGATTGCAAATCTTTATTAACCTTTACATTGAACTGTGTTAGACATTCAGAATTTGACATTAATCATTTGAATGTAATACTGGGACAGTGCAGGCCCAAATGAATTGACTTAGAAAATGTTACACTAACAGCAGCTAAGACTACTACTACTACTACTACTACTGCTGCTGCTGCTGCTGCTGCTGCTGCTGCTGCTGCTGCTGCTGCAACTACTACTACTACTACTACTACTACTACTACTACTACTACCACTACTACTACTACTGCTGCTGCTGCTGTTATTACTACTACTACTCTTACTACTACTACTACTACTATTGCTACTACTGTACAAATGTCGACTTTGCCATTGACCTTTTCGGGGTCGATAAAATAAATACCAGTTGAGTGCTGGGGTCGATGTAATCCAGTTTTTGAACTTGTGCCAACACTTACAACTAATGTATCGACATCCCTTATGAAAGAAAAAGTGATGGAAGATTTTGTTGACTTTAGTTAGATTCGAAATTGGAACGTACATAGGTGTTACTAAATACTGCAAGCTGTATCAAATCACGGTTAATCCCCCGCTCTTGTAGCAGAAAATCCACACACGCCCAACCCCGCAAAAAGAAACAACTTTTACTGGTCAGAAAATGTGATTGTGGGTGAAAAGTGTCAAAGATCATTTGAAGTCAATAAGATGGCACATCCGCATGAGAGAAACTTCAGACGCTCACATACACACACACACACACACACACACACACACACACACACACACACACACACACACACACACACACATGCACACACACACACACATACGCACACAAGATAGCTACTCAACTAAGAAGCAGTAAGAGACGTGCGCCGCCGCAGAAAGATTTTGATTTATCTATTGCTGTCTTTTATGCCACATATATATATATATATATATATATATATATATATATATATATATATATATATATATTTATCTATATATATATATATGTATATATATATGTATGTTTATATATATATATTTTTGTTTTTGTTTTTTGTTGTTTTTTTTTTGCTTTAACAATCGGCTTAGTTAGAATATTTACTTGATCACTCATTCGAAACAAATAAATAAATGGCACATTCTGGAAATTGGAATTACATTTTTTATCTATTTATATCTTCAGTTCTTTAGTTTGATTTTCCTTATGTTCTTATTGCTGCTGCTGCTGCTGCTGCTGCTGTTGTTGTTGTTGTCATTGTTGCTGATGATGACGCGGTTGTTGTTGCTTTTGGAGATGTTACTCTCCTGCATGTTTCTGTTGTAGATGTCACTGAAGCTGTAGTAGATGTTCCTGCTGCTGTTGTTGTTGTTGTAGATGTCAGTGCTGCTGTACTTGTCGTAGATGTTGCTATTGTTGCGGTTCATTGGTATTGTTGTTGTTGTTGTTGTTGTTAACGATGAAGTTGTAGATGGCGCTGCTGTCGTTCTTGCATCTGTTGCTCTCCTTAGATATTTATAATTATAGATGTCGTTGTTGTTGCCTGAGCTGTTTCTGTTGTAGTTGTTGCTTTTATTGTAGACGTCACTCTCGCTGTTCTTGAGTAGTAGTAGTAGTAGTAGTAGTAGTAGTAGTAGTAGTAGTAGTAGTAGTAGTAGTAGTAGTGGTGGTGGTGGTGGTAGTGGTAGTGGTAATAGTTGTTGTTGGTGGTGGTAGTTTTGCTATAGATGTTGTTATTGCAGATGTCGTTGGCGTGGCTGTCATAGGTGTCGCTGTTGTTGCTCCTGCTGATAAATGTTATTGCAGCTGGTGCTATTTTCCTAGACGTCACTCATCTTTTGTAGAAGGTCATGTTGATGATGATGATAATGATGTTGATGATGACGAGGAGGAGGAGGAGGAGGAGGAGGATGACGATGATGATGATGATGACGATGATGATGATGATGACGACGACGGTGGTGACGATGATGATGATGATGATGATGATGATGATGATGTCGACGATGATGATGATGATGATGATGATAATTATGGTGATGATGATGAGGATGATGATGATGATGATGGTGATGATGGTGATGATAATTATGGTGATGATGATGATGATGATAATTATAATTATGATGAAGATGATGACGATGTCACCTAGATGTCACTATTTTTTTTCTTGTAGAAGTTCCTGTTGTTGTTATTGTCGTACTAATGTTACTGATTTCGTTTTTATTGTTGCTGCTGTTGTTGTTGTTGTTATTGTTTTGTAGATGTCGCTCTTGTTTTTGTTGTTGTTGTTGTTGTTGCTGTAAATCTTCCTATAATACTATTGTCAAGAATGATGCAGGACGCGGGTGGGGCAGAGACAGAAGAATTTTAATGCGAACGAACAATACGAAAAAAAACAAACAAAAAAAAGACATAATGTTATCTGAAAATATTGCTTATTTGAAATATACACAGGGGTGGTGTTTAAGCGATACGGTAGAGAGGCGAACAAAACGACATGTCACGTTTAGTGACATCTTTCTCTTTCTACGACCCGAGTTCAAATTCCGCTGGGGGATAAACTTTTTTTTTTTTTTATTTCATTTTTTTTTTCGTTTTACATAATTTTTTTTGTTGTTGCGTTGGTTTCTTTGAGGATGTATAAAATAAAGTAGCATCGATTTTGCTAAAAAAAAATAATAAAAAGTTTCATATCATCCTATTTTATGTTCCGTAAAAAATCGTGGCGTTGTGCATGATGGAAATTTATGTCTAACACACATTTCCTCGTCGTCATCTTCCTCCTCTTCACTCATCATCATCATCATCATCATCATCATCATCGTCATCATCACCATTATCCTCATCGTCGTCAACATCATCATCATCATCATCATCATCATCATCATCACCATCATCATCATCATCATCATCATCACCATCATCATCATCATCATCATCATCATCATCATCATCATCATCATCACCATCACCTGGCTGCGACCACCATCTTCGTCATTACCACCGACAACATTACATTACCCCCACAAGCACCATCATCATCATCATTATCATCAGCATCGTCATGGCGAACACCGCCATCACCATCCTCATAATCATCATCACCATAGTGATCGTAATCATCATACGCCATCATCATTATCATCGTGATCACCATCATCATCACATCCCATCGTCATCATCGTCATCGTAACCATCATAACCTTCACCACTATCTGCCTTTTTATCATCATCATTATTGTCATCATCATCATCGTCATCATCATCATCGCATCATCATCATCATCGCCATCATCATCATCATCATCATCATCATCATCATCATCATCACCACTGTCATCTTCATCGTTATCATCGCCTTCATCCTCACCATCATCACCATCATCATCCTTATCATCATCGTCGTCGTCTTCAGCCTCCCCCTCTTCCTCCTCCTCCTCCTCCTCATCATCATCATCATCATCATCGGTCTTAGAGACAGTCATGCAGTTCGTAACATAAGCCTCTCCATGATAAACCAGGAATCTTAACCGCGAACGTTTCTTTGTCTTCAAAATTTAACCATTTCTCTTTTAGTCCTCTCTCTATTTCTTCCTCAACTGTAAAAAGCTGAACCATTAACAATATACCTCGAGGGACTGGTGGTGGTGGTGGTGGTGGTGGTGGTGGTGGAGATGATGGTGTTAGCGATGTCTTTTGATGTCCCTACTCTGACACGAGCATTAAATAACAACTATCATAACAGTAGAACTCGCCATCCAACAACGCCGCCATTGCTCTGTTACCACCACCACCACCACCACTACCACCACCTTTCACATCCCTACCACTACCGCCACCAACACTACCATTACCGCCACCACTACCACCACTTCTACTACCAACATCAACACTACCACCACCACCAACACCACCTCCACTACCACCACAACCACCACCAACAACAACACAACCAATACCACGACCACCACCACCAGCGCCACCAACACTACCATTACCACCACCACTACCACCACATCGACCACCACCATCAACACTACTACCACCACCAACACCACCTCCACTACCACCACCACCACCACTTCCATCACAACCACAACCATCACCACGACTACCATCACCACGACCACAACCATTACCGTTACTACCACCACCAACAACAACAACAACATTATCGCCACTACTACCACCACCACAGGCACCACCACCAGTAACAACAACAGCAACAAATCCATCATCGTTACCAGTGCCACGACCATATTCTTTAAAATACTTCTAATGAAAGTTGACAACTCCATATTACAGCATTGATCTTCTCATCAAATTCCACAGATATTCTCTCTCATAGCAATTCGTCCATTCTTTCATTCCTGTTTTCTTCCATACTTCCAATCGTTCACTGTATCTGGTGCGTTGTAAAAAACACTGAATATCGTCTCAACACTTTTCTTCCCCTGTCTCTCTCTCTCTCTCTCTCTCTCTCTTCGTTTCTGTCAGCTCGTCGCCTTCTCCAGAACTCCTCATGTGAGGAGTCTGATATATATATATATATATATATATATATATATATATATATATATATATATATATATATATATATATATATATATATATATATATATATATATATATATATATATATATATATATATATATATATATATATATATATATATATATATATATATATATATATATATATATATATATATATATATATATATATATATATATATATATATATATATATATATATATATATAATTTCGGATCAACTGGAACCCTCGTCGTCGTAACCGACGGAGTGCCACGATATTGTTTATAGTGTCAAAATGTTTGTAAGCTATATCAAACTTCAAATCAACGTTGCTTGACCAGATGACCAGATGCACGATGGAAAGTTACAGATGCGGAAAGGATCGCAAATGCACATGAGATGCAAAGTTTTTTGCTAAAGAGCGCAAAGTATCGTCACATCGGGAAATCGAAACCACAATCTCGTGATCGAAACACCAACAACCTGACTACTACGCCGCAAAATAAGCACTGCTAGCAAACGCAATTTCACAACTAATTCAGAATTTTAACACTGCAGAGTAGTTTTTATTGATGGATTTAAGATTATGTACAATATGCATATCTCATGTAGATGCGTGCCCACGCGCCCCCACTCAACCAAGCATACGTGTGTATGTGTGTGTGTGTGTGTGCGTGTGTGTGTCTGAGTGCCAGTGTCTGTGCATGTATATGTATGTGCTGACATATATACATGCTCAGATGCATATATATGTATATATATATATATATATATATATATATATATATATATATATATATATATATATATATATATATATATATATATATATATATATATATATATATATATATGTATGTATATATATATATATATATATATATATATATATATATATATATATATATATATATACATATATATATATACATGTATTCATACATATTATTGCATATAGGTGCGCATGTATATATATATATTTGTACATATATATATGTATTTATATATATATATGTATATATATATATATATATATATATATATATATATATATATATATATATATATATATATATAATGCATGTACGTCTAACATTCACACTCACTTCTACAATTATTTGGTAAACCAATTATGCTAGTAATTAATTCTTATGTGTGCAATAGGTATAAATCATTTCTCAAATATATTAAATCTTTCTACTTATTTATTTACTCAGTTTCGTGTATTATTATATTATTTCATCCGCACATCAGCATATCATGTGTGCGCGATTGTGTTTGTGCCTCAGCGAATATATATATATATATATATATATATATAATCCTATATGTACATGTGAATGTATATAAATATTTATATATACATACATATATGAATATAAATGCAGATAGGAATTCATATATATATATATGTGTGTGCGTGTGCGTGTGTGTGTGTGTTTATATGTGTACACATTCATACACACACACACACACACACACACACACATATATATATATATATATATATATATATATATATATATATATACACATAAATATATATATATATGTATTTATGTATAAGTATGTATACAGAAACACATGCACACGCACGCATATATATATATATATATATATATATATATATATATATATATATATATATATATATATATATATATATATGTTTATATACATATATATATATATATATATATATATATATATATATATATATATATATATATATATATATATATATATATATATATATATATATATATATATATATTGATAGATCGATTAATTTATATACAGAGAGATTGATATATAGATACATAGATAATGAGAGAGAGAGATACATAGATAGATAGATAGATAGATACACACATACATACATAAATACACAAAGAAAGAGCGAGAGTATTTAGAGAGGGTCTTTTTAACACATTTGTTGAAATTTGCATATATGTGCGATATATATATATATATATATATATATATATATATATATATATATATACATATATATATATATATATATATATATATATATATATATATATATATATATATATATATATATATATATATATATATATATATATATACATACACATATATGTTAGAAAATGCCATTATTTTTATTATAATATTACGTTATCCAAATGATTTGCAAGTAAGTTCTATTATTTTATCCTCGAACGTTTGTTTGTTATTGTTTCGTTGTTTGTTGATGTTTCTTTGTTTCGTGTCTTCATTTTTGTTTGTTTTGTTCCATGTTGCAGAAACATATTCAGCCGACGATATTAGTAGAATACCTGAACTCTGAAGATATTTCAATAATTTGATAATATATGCTTCAATTGTAGACATTACACCAAAACTAATCATCTAGGTTTTCTTGGAATGGATCCAACCATTATATTGAATATAACCATTTGAACATTTATCAATGGCACCACGTTTAAAAATAAAAATAAAAATATAATATAACGGTTCTCTATGCAAAAGTTTCCACAGCGTATAGAAAAACTATTGAGAAATGCAGAGGAGAGAATGTCGAAGGTATTGGATAGCTATTGTGGTAATATATAAATGGAATTCAAATGGAACAATTGAATTTCTGGAGTAATGCAAGAATTCAATAATAGGAAATAAGCGGGTATTGATATAAAGAAACAAGTGTGTGTGTGCATGCGTAAGTGTCCGTAAGGGGGTGGGCTTATCTGTGCATGTGCGTGTGTGCTCTATTCAAAATCACATGCCAGTAGCTGGCAGTCTGTCGGTGATAACCACGAGGATTCCAGTTGATCTGATCAACGAAACAGCCTACTCGTGAAATTAACTTTCAAGTGGCTGAGTGCTCCATAGAAAATAGGTGTGCCCTTAATGCATTTTTTAAAGAGATTCACCGTGACACATAGAATGTGACAAAGCTGGCACTTTGAATTAAAAGTACAAATCATTTTTGCTAACTGTATCGATTGGAGCAACGTGATGTAAAGTTACTTGCTCAAGGACAGAACGCAACACCAGGAATCGAACATACGGCCTTACTACCGTGAGCCGTGAACTATCACCACTAGTAATAGTTTCTCAGAGGCTGAAGGTTTGAGAGTGAGGAATATCCTTTTCGACAGAGATTTCAATATGGTACGCTGTAATCATTTCAATAATTTCATCACTCTACATAAAAGGTATACAACAGGATTTGGACCTCTGAAAATATTCGCATACAACAAGATATATTGAAAGAGACCACCACCACCAACACTACTACTACTACTACTACCACCACCACCACCACCACCAGCACTACTACTACTACTACTACTACTACTACTACTACTACTACTACGCCTTACCATAGCAGAACCAATAAGCAGTTGTTAGAATTAAATGCGCTTATTGTACGCAGTATTACTAAATTCCTGTCACGATGTAGTAATAAATCACTAACGTCTTCCAGTGCAGACTTGTATTTCGTAAAGTGGTAAGTACTAAGCATAATATCAATTAATAAATCAGTGACAACTGAACAGATGGTATGTAAATACTTGCATTAGGTTACAACTGTTTCAGCTGCATGGAATGAGCACCCAAATTTGATTGCCGGTGCGACATCATATAGATTCAGCAGAACCATAACGTAAAATTATTCGTTATTGAGGAAGGCATTTAAAATATAGTTATACACATATTTACACACATACAATAAAGTTATTTTGACAGAAACATAAATTACCAGCTTTAAGTATACAGCATCATGTTTTACATTTCTCCGATTAGTTATGATGCAAGGACTTCTGGTACATCATATACATCATCTTTGTTACCTATGTCTATATATACATACATACATACATATACAGATACATATATATATATACATACATACATAAACACATACATATATATATATATGTGTGTGTGTGTTTGTGTATGTATGTATGTAAGTATGTATACATGTATGTATGTATGGATATGTTTGCACATGTATACATATGTCTTTGTGCATGTCTTTAGTAACGTGTGTGATCATATACATGTGCATGACAATATATTTGCATGCTGCTTGCTGATTGCATGCCTCTATGTATTGTAAGGTTTCGGAATATGCATCTCTAAGTCACACGATTGCGTTTGTGTCTTTATATATACGTGTCTTTATATATCTCGTTTGTGTCTTTATATATCTCGTGTCTTTATACATACGTATGTGCATTCGAAAGAAAGTGAGAAATATTTTCTTTTTATATTAACAATATATAGCCGCAGAAAAAGTTAGATTATTTCCAATCCCTCTCTCTCTCTCTCTCTCTCTCTCTCTTGCATGACACGATCTAACCAAAGTGAGGAATTGCGCACAATTCACTGTGTGAACGATCGACGAATAAAATGTGCTTTGACTAGCCTGAGGGTAGGATCAGTGAGTTCTTCATTCAGCCTGAATAAATATATATTTAAATTACTTTGCACATTGCGTTTAGTTACCTGTTTATTTTGCTGTTTTTGCTAAAGCTCATTATTATTATGTATATATATATATATATCGCTGTCTTTACGTACGTTTCCCTGAGTCTGTGTGTACGGTCGCGTGTCTATGTTAGAATAACATTTTCTGTGGACAGATAATCAGAAGTTTGAGCACGATAGACCGAAGAGATTTGCTAAGTAACAAAGAAAGGCAAGTAAAACCTTATGAAAGGATGGAGCCAAATCTGGAATCCTAGCTAGTGCGGTAGGTACGTGTGTGGACACAAATCTTTTAATGTAAAGTTTAGGTATGTCTTAAGTTCATTTAATGCTGGCGAGGAGACAAGAATCTCGTATCTGGCGAGTTGCTCTTCCTTTAAGTGTGAAGAAAAACAAGGAGAAATGTTAGTTAGAGGCAAAATAATTTATTCTCCTTTTCTCTCCTACAAGTGATTGACAAAAATTCGAAACGTAGGATTTCTTGGGGTACAAATACAAAGTTGAGCTGAATAGTTGATACTGCTGCTGCTGATGCTGCTGATGTTGATGCTAACGATGATGATGATGATGATGATGATGATGATGGTGGTGATGGGGTGTAGATGGAGATGATTATGATTATGATGATAGTGGGGTTGGGGATGGCTGTCGTGCCGGTGGTGATGATGGTAATCATTATGATGTAGGTGGCGTTGATGGTGGTTTATGACGATGATGATGATGTCGATAAT
Organism: Octopus bimaculoides; assembly: GCF_046866305.1. Lineage (NCBI taxonomy): Eukaryota > Metazoa > Mollusca > Cephalopoda > Octopoda > Octopodidae > Octopus > Octopus bimaculoides. The sequence goes on along the minus strand of NC_142949.1, from coordinate 31,314,168 downwards.
TATCATTATCTTCATGGTGGTGGTTGTGTTGTTGGTGGTTGTGATGGTTGTGGTAATGGTGACAGTCATTGTGATGATGTTGATGATGATGATGATGATGATGATGAACACATACGACGAGACCGCTGCTGCTAATGATGACGACGACGGCGATGATGATGTCTTTTGATTCCCAAAACTTTCGTTCCGGGTCTAGTCAAATCGATATCAAAACCATCGTAACGCACATTGTAATGGAGCTAATATTTCAGATTTAAAAAACGAAATAATAAAACAGTGTGACTTTCGGCTGAAACCCCGCTTGTTCACGATTCCGTTTGAAGTCAATTTTGCTTGGTTGAAATCGACGAAACGATGTTAAATAAATTTTGACTTTCCAACCAGTTTTGTAACTCTATTCTAACTTAGGCAGAAAGACCATAGAGAATAATTCTAGCATGTAACTTCGGTATCAGCTTTACTAAATGTATATTAGAATCTTAATGTAACAGTAAATACATTCTGTTGCTTTTGTCATACAACCCCAGGTAAATTTTCTTTGATATCTATGATCAAAACTATTCTAGCCATGATGATGAAGGCCTAGGTACAGGCATGGCTCTGTGGCTGGAAAGCTCTCTAGCAATGGTGTGATTTCGGATGCAGTTCCACTGCGCGGAATCTTGAGCAAGTATCTTGTAGTGTAGCCGTGGACTGATCAATAATTTCATGCGAGTGAATTTGAACTATGGAAACTGTGGTGAAGCCAGTCGTATATTTGTGTGTTCGTATTTACGCCCGTGTGTGTATGTGTGTGTGAGTCTGTGTGAGTCTGTGTTTAAATCGTCTTCGCCCCCAGCAACATCTGACCACCGGTGTTGGTGTGTTTACGTCCCCATAACTCAATGATTCGGAAAAACATACTGATCGGACATGTTCCAAATATTTCATTTTAAAATACAATTCTGGTATCGGTTTCTTCGATCAAGACCCTCCAAGATGGTGCCCCAGGGTGGCCGCAGTTCAATGACTGGAAACACGTATAAAATAATAGACAAAAAATGAAACGTACAAAATCCCTTCGCGTAAAGACATCTACGTCTGCATACACTATTTAATGTTTTCTATTTTACAATGAATAGAAGGGTTACATCTGAGAGCGATATAGCTGCAATTTCTAGCTTGTTGATTAGTGAAGGACTCTCTTATTTCATAGTAAAGTAACTAGGTGTAAAAAAAAACAGTAAATAAATAAATGTAAATCAGTTGGTGGTTTCTGCTCTGTTGAGTGTTTTATATATTTAACCAAACAGGCTAGATAATAATAACATACGAAACATCGTACTTTGAAGTCTTTCTTTCGACATCCTCCCCTTTGACTATCATATGGAAATGTAGAAAGCAGCGATAGGAACCAGTAAGTTAACATAAGGTTGTATGTTCCACATCACAGACGAATCGACTGTGACTTCAATAATAATTTTATTCTGTTATTCCATTTATATTCAAACCACACACATAATTCTACAGCCAAATGAAAGAAACCAAAAAAAAACAACAAAAAACTAACCCAATATGTATAATGTTCGAAGGAATGGTTGGATATAAAAGGGATAATTCCAGAGGTATTATTATTATTATTATTTCTGTTGTTATTCCTATTGTTGTTACTATTTATTGTTCCTGTTGTCGCTGTTCATTAATATATATTATTTTTGTTGTTATTATTATTGCGCCTGGTGTGATCTTATCATCATCATCATTATCATCATCATCATCATCATCATCATCATCATCATTATTATTATTACTATTATTATTATTATTATTATTATTATTATTATTATTATTATTATTATTATTATTATTAAGGCGGCGAACCGGCAGAAACGTTAGCTCGCCGGGTGAAATGCTTAGCGGTATTTCGTCTCTCTTTTACGTTCTGAGATCAAATCCCGCCGATGTTAATTACGGTCTGAGTTCAATTTCCACATAGGTCGACTTTTTTGCCTTTCATCGTTCTGGATTGATTAAAGACGTAGCATTTGCGCACTGCTATCGACCTAATCGACTTATTACTCCCCCCCCCCAAGATCTCAGTCAAGATGTCTATAGTGAAAAGGATTATAATCATTATTACTCAACCTTTGATAGTTTCAAATAAATTTCTATTGCATCATCTGATACGCATTCGTGTTGCTGGGGCGTGTACGGCATTGTGCTCTAATTTGTTTTCGGGGAAGTGCAAACTCATTTCTGTATTGTATTGTGTCAGTTTCTTTTTCTTATCGGATCCGATATAGTTTTTTTGTTGTATTAGCGATTGTATTGTGTATTGTCTGTGTAATGCGTTGGGTAACTGGATTGCTGGTAGTTGTTTATTTTATTGGATACTTACGGTATAGAGTCTGTCTTGTGTTTGTGGATATTTTGTTTGGGTTGTATCATTGAATTGATAGTGTCTTGCGTAGGATGTGGGCCGTTCCTATCAGGGCTGTTTTTTTGATGGTTTGTAGCGTTGAAGTTCCAGGAATAGCTTCTATGATTTAGTTCATATGCTTTTTTATAATGTCTAATGCTTTGATTTTTATCATGCCCAATGCGACAATTATTACTGTGTTGTTGTTGTTGATATTGTTGTTTTTGTTATATCACTTTAACGCGGTGTCCCAACATAGTCGCAGTCGAATGACTGAAGGATGTAAGCAAGACAAATGATAAAAAGATAAATATGTATTAGGTATGGCGATGCTATATCTACTTTCAGTTTGGTTTCGTTGTAACAGCTTATAAAAATGTATTATCACACCAGCTTGTTACATAGAAAACAACTGAGCTGTTCAGAGACGAAGACGTTAATGATTCTGTTTTGAACTGGAAACAGTTAATTTATAGAGAACGAAGTTATCGTTTTGATTCCAATCATAGACTAGGTTTCAGTTTCTAATATGTTAGGTTCTCTTTCAGAGCTAGAAGTTCTGATTTTGTGCTTAAGAAGACACACATTCACTTGCATAACCACCCAGAAACAGACGCACAAGCACACATCATCACACAAAAGCACAACACACAGCGAAACACACGGAAACAAACATACATATGTTCAAGGATGTGAATAAACCTAATATGAATTAGGTTTATTCGTATTCCTAAACATGCGCACATTGCTTCAACTGGATAAGTTTCATTAGAGAATAATTTTTCACTGATGATCATTAACAAGTACACGCTTTATTGAAACACCGTGGCTTTGGTGTAAGAATATGAAGAAATTTAATTCTAAATACCGTTTTAACATTGATTTGTTTCTTAGTTGTAGATAGTTATATTCTGCAGAAGATTGACGCCATCTCTCTCTCACGCTCTCTCTCCCCCCCCCCTCTCTCTCTCTCTTGTTTTGTTTCCCATATTTATATGTATGTATGTATGAGTGTGCGCTAAACATGGAAAAAGATATTTATATAAAATTCTAATACCATTTACAATATAATAAGTTATAAAACTCTTCATCCAATAACAATCATAATACTCCGTAAGACATCCTGTCTCGTCTCGCTACTTCGCTACAGCGATTCGGCTGCAATATGTGCTCTTTAGCATTGGCTGGTCTCATGCTGTCTCTAATCAGGCGCCCTCAACTCAATCGTTTCTTCTCCCATATTGTATCCACCTTCTACTACGTGATGCAGGCATGGCTAACTACTACGAGGAGTACTTTCCCCGGAATTCCCGTATTTTTCTTCCTCTTTTTATTCTAGCGATCACTATTTTTTTTTCAGGCTCATAAGGCCGGTTGCTCGTTGCTCGTGTAAATGAACAAATCTATATCATCCCTCTTGAAATTGTCACTGATCCACTGAAGAATTCAAGGCTATTCACGTTTGAGGGGAAGGGACAAATTGATTACATCAATCCCAGTAGTCACTTTTATATCATCGACCCCAAGGGGTTCAAAGGCAAAGTTGACCTTGGTGTAACTTGAATCATTAAGATAAGAGCTTGAAAGAATGCCACAAGGCATTTTCTTACGTCTGGTAACGATTCTGTCAGCTTACCGCTTTAGCAGTCCATATTAACCGATTTAAGCTGGTGAGCTGGCAGAATCCTTAGCACGCCAGGCAAAATATTTAGCTACCAGTTCTGGGTTCAAATTCTGCTGAGGTCGATTTTGCCCTTTTATCCTTTTGGTGGTCGATAAACGCTGGAATCGATATAATCGATCAGTCTCCTCCCTTAAATCTTCAGGCCTTGAACCTTTAGTAGAAAAAATATTTACCGCACCAATTTCGCTTGTCTCAGAGAGTCTGTGATGGACAGCCCCTTTTGCAAAACCAAACCAATAAAATGAAAACTATAATGTACCTGACATTACATGCACATTTCACAACTAAACGGTTCAGAAATAGAGGACGATATGTTCACGAAAACATAAGTACCAGGAGCGATTTGTTTGACTAAAAATCTTCCAGGTTATGCTCCAGCATGGCCGCAGTCAAAGGATTGAGACAAATAAAAAAAGATAAATATGCAAAGCGCAAGTTGATAGTCTGAGAAGCGAACGCAATTCGAAACCTTTCATACAGAGCTTTCCACATTTTGATAATTATACTAATGCAAAGTGTTATTTGTTCACCTCGATTTTATTGATTTGATTAATATTAAATATATTCTAAATATATAGATTAATGAAACGAAAGTAAAATCAACTTGAACGAAACGAAGCAAATGCTGATCAATATAAATGTAAATCAATGGTCATTCAGTAAAGAGATTGTTATATTGTTCTTATTGTTGCTGTTGTTAGTGTTATTATTGTTTGTCATTAGATAACATTCCATGTCTGCTAAAATCTAGAGAAATAACAAATCATTACTCACTAATTGTTGTCATTAGAGGTGATTCAATTAGTAGATTCATTATCTAAAACAGAAACATTGTTAATGAAATGAATATAAAATTGCTATTGTGGATGTCTTTGGTGTTGTTTTCTTGTTCTTTTGTTCTGTTGTTCTTTCAGTTGCGTGTTGCGATGTGTTGCGGTTTGTGAGTGTTTTACTACATTTGTTTTCTTGTTAAGTTTACATTTTATGTTCTGTGTCTTTTTGACGTGGAACGGAAAGCTGAGTAAACGCTGTGGAAGCCATCTAACAACGAACGGAACACGGCATCGACATGAATAACAACAGCAACAATAACAACAGTAGCAACAACAACAACAATAACAGCAACAGCAGGAGCAGCAATATAATGACATCCAACAAAATATTTGAGTCTAAGTGTAAAGTATAATGAAAGCAAACAATGATTATTATTATTAAAAGAGAAACAAAAAAACAATATAACCAGGACGATACTAATTTTACTGCTACCACGGCAACCACGGCAACAGCTGCTGCTGCTGCTGATGATAATGATTTTACCACCACCACCATTACCACCACCATTACTACTACTACTACTACTACTACTACTACTACTACTACTAATAATAATAATAATAATAATAATAATAATAATAATAATAATAATACAGCTGTTGCTGCTACTACTGCTACTACTGCCACTGCTGCTACTACTACTACTACTACTACTACTTCTACTACTACTGCTACTACAACTGCTGCTACTACTACTTCTACTATGGGCATCATCATCATCATCATCATTATCATCGTCATCATAATCATCATTATCATCATCATCGTCGTCGTCGTCGTCGTCATCATCATCACCAACACAATCATACAGCAGGAGCATCAACAGCATAATAATAATCATCATCATCGTCGATATCATAAGAGCGGTGGACTGGCAGAAGGTTTGGCGCAGCGAATCCTGTCTTCGGTATTTTCGTATCCTTTTCTTTTTTTTTTGCTCCTTACGTTGCGAGTTCGAAAGCCACAGAGTCCAATTTCACCTTACACCTCCTCGTAGCCCTGAGCTCTACAAAATGAAGTTCACGTTAAATATTGAATCTTTGATATTAGCCACTTCTTCCCGTTTCAAATATTGCTACCACTGTGCTTTCGTTATAAACCATTATTCCTCTTACAACTTCGCTACAAATGATAACAGTGATTTCATTAATTAATTAATTATTATTAGTTGGAAAGAAACCACAGAAATATTGTTTAGTTGAAAATTGATAATTATATCTTCAGACGGTGATACAATAATAATAATTCCATAAAGTGTTGGGAAAATTTTAAAGTGCTTAATGAATATATTATACTTATAGTTCGTATTTTGTCCTACATGTAAATATAAGTGAACATAAACATAAATGCATATATACATGCATGTATGTATACGTATATACATAATGCATACATGCATACATACATTCATGCATGCATACATACATACATATATGCATACATACATACATACATCTGAAGAACCCGGAAAAAGACAATATCTTAACCAGCGCCGTGGTGTCGTTCGTAGGCTAAAACGAGGTAAAGTGCATTGTGGCCAATGATGTGTAACATCTCATAATCAGATCGGTCATGTGAACACGTTAGAAATATGTATGTATATGAGTATAGATGTATATATGAACGTATGTATGTCTATCGCGAAGTTTAAGACGTTTTCACACGAATAAACTTTTATTCAAAAACAAATTGCTCTGAAACATAATATTTGAGAGCATTATCATAAGTAGAAGTAAGAAAATATTAACATCTTTAACAAAATGTGGAACGTGTTCCGATCTCTTTAAAATTACATTGTTGTCACGCTGAAACAAAAGGAAAAATAAATCGAAATGAATTAAGTTCAAATAATTGTCCGTGATATCAGTTCTTGAAGTTGACATGTATTTTTTTACAAAGAACACATGGTGTTGTTGCTTCGGTGCCTCCAATTTGTTGCTAATTTTTGGTGGTAATAGCAGCAGCAGTACATCAGCAGCACATCAGCAGCAGCAGTGGCTCTCAACAGAAGATACGAAAAATGTACACATCTAATTCGAGACGTAACTTGCGGCGATATAAAGTACATCTTCAGCAAGGAACATCATTTCTTTCACTAACGACATTTACTCCTTACGGAGACATCGGTTTCGAACTACAATTCTCGGTCTTAAACCTATGGTCGCTTGACAACCAGCATTGCATCTGACCACTTCACTGAACCGTCTCACTTACAATTGACCGTCCCGTCAAGTTAGTCACGTATAAATTGTTGCTTCACTAGAGATCTGGCCATGAAAAGAAACAATATGATTACCCATTATAATTTCACATTCCAGACTGCATTATATTTATTTCTTGCTATACACACGTTTCAATCTAACGACGTGCTGCTCTGCAGACATATTATTCATCACTCGACGTTTCGCAATCATCTGAGAAACGTTATTTAACTTGCAGCAAATTAACAATGATTCAGACGTGGCAAAAAAACATGTTATCATTATAATCGTAATTATTATCAATCTTCTCCTTCCACTTCTTCTTCTTCTTCTTCTTCTTCTTCTTATTATTATTATTATTATTATTATTATTATTATTATTATTATTACTATTATTACTATTAGTGCTATTATTATTATTATTATTGTTATTATTATTATTACTATTTTAATTTTTATCACTATTACAATTATTATTATTATTATTATTATTATTATTATTATTATTATTATTATTATTATTATCCTCATTCTTATAACTATCATCGTCATCAACATCATCATCATCATCGTCATCATCATAATCATTATTATCATCGTCAACATTGTTATTGTTATTATTATTATTATTATTATTATTATTATTATTATTATTATTATTAGTATAATAATAATTATTATTATTATCATTATGCAGACGTTGTTCACTTATATGTAAACTAGTTTATATTCACACTGCCAGACAACCTATTAAGTAAATTAATCATGGGTGGAATACTATTAAGAATACAAATAAATACAAGCAAAACCATACACACACGCGCACACACACACACACACGCACACACACACACACACACACACACACACACACACACACACAAACATAGACACACACACTTGCAAAAGAAATAACACACAAATGCTCATAGAGAGACGCTCAGAATAGAAACAAAAGATTTAGTTTTAACATTCGTCTTCATATTCATATCTACTCTCTGCCTCCCCCTGTCTCGCATTCCCCTTCTCTCTCTCTCTCTCTCTCTCTCTCTCTCTCTCTCACGTACACAAAGAGCCACGCATATACGCATACATGAATGCATACACATATATATAGGATGTGTGTGCGTCTGTTTCTCTTACCTTCTATAAGTGTGTGTGTGTGATTATGTGAGCGTGCGTGTGTCAAGACGCATTTTTGTGAACAGGCATGAACACGCGCGCGCGTGTATACATATATGTGTACATACATGTATATATATTTATGTTTCTATATATATATATATATATATATATATATATACATATATAGAAACGTAAATATATATACATGTATGTACACATATACACATATATATATACATACATATATGCACATATATGTGCGTGTATATATGTATGTATGTATATACATATATATATATATATATATATATATATATATATATATATATATATATATATACAGACATATATGTATATATATATATATATATATATATATACAGACATATATGTATATATACAGACATATATGTATATATATATATATATATATATATATATATATATATATATATATATATATATATGCATATACATACATATGTGTATATTCGGTAATATGTAAGATATGCGCGTATACATACTGGCATGCATATATCGTTTGTGTGTTTGTATGGTTATGTATGCGTCAGGATTTCATTATATGAATTCTTGCTAAGCAGAAGATATTGCTTTCTAAGAAAACAATGAAGATCCATATTGGAATTGAAATTTTGATTACTAAAACAGGATGTGCTAAGCCTTGCGCATTTTTTCTCTTTTTCTTTTCCAGATTGTATTTATAAAGTGTGTGTTATTCGGTCACTTCTGTCTATTGAAAATCCTAGCTTTTGTAAATGGTCACTCTGACATTTTGATAGAAAATAGCAAAGTAAATGGCATTAATAATTATTGGTTTCAAATTTTAGTACAAGGTCCACAATTTTCATGGAATGGAACTAATTTATTTCGTCGAACCCCAATGCTCAAACGCTAGTTATTCTATCAGCTCCGATAGCATGATAGCCACTATCGACCGCGATAGAATTTCAGCACAAAGCGTAACGTAAAAACGGACGAAATACCGCTACGCATTTTGCCAGCCTGCTAATGACTGTGCCAATCAGCTATCTTAATTGCTCTAGTATTTATGGTTTTTAAATTTTGTCACATGGCCACCGATTTCGAATGAGGTAGGATTACGATAAATTCGACACAGGTGCTTAACTGGTACGTATTTTATCGACTCCGAAAGCATGAAAGTCGACATCCGCGGAATTCGAACTCAGAGCGCAAATGCGTAGAAAATACCGCTAACCACGTTAAGCGAAGTAATAATTATTGGCATACATAAATTCTAATGAAAGAGGAAGCAGTTTCAGTTCCCAATGCAGTGGTCCATAAATATTCTTCTCTCTCGTTTTGAAGCAGACGTTCAGATCTGCAGTACGGCTCACCTCTCTGACTGGGCAATATTCATATTTTTTCTGTTCTACACAATTTTACCTGGACTTTAGTGTTTGCACATGGCGAAAGTCTTGATGGAAATGTTACTCTAATGCTCTTTGATTATATATATATATATATATAGAGAGAGAGAGAGAGAGAGAGAGAGGGGCAAAGGAGTGGCAGTGTGGGTAGTAGCTAGCTTACACGCATGCGTCATTGCTTCTGCCAGAGGATCAGTGAATACGTGGGTATTTTTTGTGTCCCGTCTTTTCTAAGAACAAAACAAAAGAACAAAAACAACAGTCCGTCACGGTAGGTGGATTTGTTTGTTTCAGCTGCATGAAAGTTATTACTGTTTTATTTTTTCAGAAAATTATGGCCATCTCTGACACGATTTCGTTTGCCTTGGCGGCCTAAAATTATTGCTTTTATTGTGTTCTTCGTTCGTCGTTATTGGTGAGCGAATTCGAGTCGCCATGACGCCAGGCTGAGAATTTTTTGTGAAAACTGTTTGTGTCTCACTTAATTGCGAGAACTGTTGTTTTTGTGGGCGTATCTCGCCTCTGCAAAACTTGTCCCTTCGTTTTATTATATTTCAATTGATTTTTCGTTGGACTTTTTCTTTTTTGTCTACTCAACCCTTTTTTTTTTTTTTTTTTTTTTGGACTTTATTTTGAACATTCGAACATTTTTTTTTTGTGGGGGGGGGTACTTAATTTTGAACATTCGAAGTTTTTTTTCATATGGCGAGAAAAAATGGTGCCATTGCTTTGGAGTGGGAGATTATCCCACCCAAGCAGTGGCTATATGTACCTATGTACAGTAAGGCCCGTCGCTATATCAAGATGGTGGTAACTCTGGCTCTGCTGTTTAGTATACGTTACTACTCTATCTCTTCTTGAGATTTTATAATTAGCTACTTTGCATGTATGTATGCATAAACACACACGCACACACATGTATATGTAAGTAGTCAATACATGTTTTATAAAGGATGCATTGTTTTGTTTTTTTTTAAAGTGAAACTCAGATTTTGCCTCGTTGCTAGATTTTCACACCGCTGCGACCATCAGGTGAAACTAACAAAGCTCGGTATTGGCTGCATACATTCACCCGCTTACCTACGTGGGTAGCCTCCTGCTTGAGTTTATTATTTAAGTACTTCACTGCATGAATGTGTCGCATTGGTGATGTGGTGCTTTTATTTTAAGCAATAATAGGTGGCGCTGTTATTAAATTGTTAATCGTAAGCCGCTTGATTTGTAGTAGATACGTTTGTGAAGTTTGTTTCTTATTTTTGTTTCTTTATTTATTTGAGCAATTTTATTTTTGTGTATGCATAGTTTATTTCAATTGAATATTCTAAATGTGTTTATTTGAAAAATGGCTGCTTTTTATCAATGGAGATGTGCGTGTGTTTCAGTGTGTATAGATTTTCAATTCAAATATCCATCGATTTTAATAAGATACTGAGAGTGTAGTAGACAACTATATTGATCTCAGTCATATACTGATACATAAGGCGGTGAGCTCGCAGAATCGTTAGCACATCGAGTGAAATGCTTAGCGGCATTTACATTCTGGGTTAAAATTAAACCACGGTCTGCTTTGACCTTCATCCATTTCGGGTCGATAAAAGAAATAATAATTGAGCACTGGGGTCGATATAATCGACACAACTCCTCCATCGAAATTGCTGGCCTTGTGCCAAATCTTGACATTAATATTATACTGATACATATACTTATTTTATGAACCAGTGGAATCAGGGTAACGTGAACTGTATGTACGAAAGATCACAATATTTACACCATACAAGAATATACTGCCAATTCATCACTCTTGAAAATGGAAAAAAATTAGCAGTATTTTGTCTGCCACTGCGTTCAAATTCCGCCGAGGTCTACTTTCAAATTTTAGGTGTTGTGCCTGTAATAGAAAGTAATATTTTATTAAATTTGCAGAAAAATTGAAGCAAGTCTTTGACAATTCCTAAGTGTATTGATCTTATTTTGTGTGTGAATTTTGACTATTCCTTTATTTTCAGTAATAATTAATTTCAACGCTATCTAATTAATTACGAATCTTTATGAAGATGTCTGAAATTTAACATTTATATTCTTTGTACTGTCGAAGTGATTGGAGAGTTTGAAAAGCGGTAATAAGTGTCCAGTGGAGGAGATACGATTATGTGATCTGTTTTGCATTTATCTCCACCCCTAACTAATGCTTCCTCCTGCCAGTCGATGTTTGAACAAAACCTCATAAACTTCCCACTTCCTCCAACAATATTGCTGACGCGTGAATGGCTGTGTGGTTAAGGAGGTCAATTTACAACCATGTCGCTTCGAGTTCGGTCTCCCTTCACGGCAAATTGGGCAAGTGTCTACTACAATAGCCTGTGTGTGTCTTTGAGACATTGTTTGTCATCCATCTCCACCGCTTAACTATCGGAGTTGGTTTGTTTTAAACCCCGTAACTTAGAGCTTCAGCCAAAGTGACGATAAAATAAGTCATAGCTGTTAAAAAAATACATAAATACGGGGCTCGATTTGTTCTATTACAACACTTCTAGGCATCGGTGCTCCAGCATGGCTGCGTTCAATGATTAGAAGTAACAGATAAAGGATAAAATTTTATTTACCTTTCTCTACTCATGCAGCTACTGATATATCAGACGAAGTTTTTATGACATGTTCTATCTATTCCTCGAATCATTCGATTTTCAATTCAAATATATATCGATTTCGATAAAATCCAGAGAGAGGAGCAGACTATTATATTGATCTCAATATTATACTAATACATTCGGTAGCAAGCCGGCAGAATCGCAAACACGACGGGCAAAATTCATAGCTTCATCTCACCCGTCTTTAGGTTCAAATTCCACCGTGATTGACATCGCATTTCATCCTTTTGGGGTCGATAAAATAAGTACCAGCTAAATAGTGGAGCCGGTTGTAATCGACTGTACCCCTCCCTCCATAATTGCTTCTGAATAATTTGTTCTGAAGCCACCTACATCCACACCATGCAGGTCTCTCAGGCATTTTGGAAGGATATTGAAGGGCTGTGGGCCCTTGAAACCCAAACTGTTGCAGTATCTGGCCCCATATTTTGATCGTGATGTTAGGATCTTTGGCACTACGCAGTGGCACCGTCCCATTCTGCAGTTTGTGTAACTTTCAATGCCAAAGTATGGTACACAGCTTTCCAGGATTTTTGCCAAAATTTTAAACCTGGTGAAGCAATTTTTTCCTGATCCCTTAATTATGTTTATAATTATACTGAAATATATATAATTTATAATTATACTGAAATATATATAAAATTATACTGAAATATATTTTTTTATGAGCCCAGAGGAACAAAGACAAATGTTGAGAATATGAGTAACGCGAAGATTATGTCTGGAGAATCAAAGAACTTACGCGACACAGCTATATATACCGTAAATATTCTTCCGAGTCTGCCAATTCATTATTCTTGGAAATGTAATAAATATTGGTTTTAAGTTTTGAGACAAGGCCAGTCATTTTTTAGGGGAATGGGCTGTCAATTACATCGACCCCAGTGTTAAATTGGTACTTTCTGCTTTTTTTTTTTTTTATTCGACCCCTAAAGGATGAAAGGCAAATATGAGCTCGGCAGAATTCGAACTTAGAATGTAAAGCAGGAACAGACGACATTAAGCATTTTCCCCTACGCGTGCTAACGATTCGGAATTGGAATATATAGTAACAGTTAAATAGAAAGCAAAAAGAAGTTTTAGTTGGGGAAAGTTAGAAAAGTCTTAATAGCAACAAATGTTCGTAAAGGAAAAACCGGAAAAGAGAGAAGGAAGTAAGGAAGGAAGGAAAGGGAGAAAGAAGAATGGAAAAGAAAAGAAAACTTAATCAATACGATAAAGTAATCCTATTTAATAATCAATGATTGAAATCTAAGTTGTTGCAAGATATAAAACACGTGCTTTCATAATTGGTCAACACACTTTGCTAAATATCTCTGTATCAATATACCAATCAATCTATATTTCTATAGATTGTTTATCTATATTTCTCCGTCTGTATAAACACACACACACACACACACACACACACACACACACACACATATTTCGATTCTACATTCTACCTATAATATATGATATAGACATATATATATATATATAGAGAGAGAGAGAGAGAGAGATGTATATGTAGATATGTATTCAGACACACGGCACACGTACAAAATAATGTGAAAGAAAGTGAGAGGGAGAGTGCGTGCGTGTTTGTGTATGTATGTAGGTACAACCATATACATATAACTATGCCCATATACACACATAGGTTTTTCTATGCATGCACGCGCGTGTGCAAATTGAAAAGCATTACTAAAGAGAACGTGTCTTCATCGCTTAGCATGTATCTATTTTAGCAGTAATAGACTTTTCAAAATGTACCACTGTGTACATGGAGGTGTGATATCGTTCTATATACGTGTACTCACATAGAACATGTTTGTGTGTACATATCTACGTTTTATACGAGAAATTTCTCTCGTATATCAATGCGTGCGTGTATATATATATATATATATATATATATATATATATATATACACACACTCACTATTATTGGATTGTTGGTATGGCTGTGGAATTGTATCCTAACATATCCTTTTGATATATATATCACACATCGATAGATGTTCGCATTATATGCATACACACACACACACACACACACACACACACACACACAGAGTATTATTGGATTCTTGGTATAGCTGTGGAATAGTATCATAACACATCCTTTTGATATATTATATATGCATATATATATATATATATGTATGTATATGCGTATAATGCGAACATTTATCGATGTGTGCGTGCAACGCGCGCGTATGTGTTAGTGGGTGTCTGTATGTCAGTGTATAAAAGCCCTGAGTTCAAGCCTGTTGTACCAAGATCGCCAAAATCACATTGTGTTTCTGAAACTTAAATCATCACGTTCATGTCTAAATCACATGGGTGACCTCGTGTCTGTAGATTTTGTCACAGATTATAACAACATATAACTGTGTATAGTGGTCTCTTTTGATGCATCGTAATATATAGAAATATACAGAAGTGTAAATTTGCGTCTAGCTACGTGTAACAGTTTGTAGTCGCCGATAGAGACTTCGTGACGAACTCGTTGTTCCGACAATGGTGTTGGCGCTGGTGTTTTGGGTCCATGAACAACCTACAAGATGAATATTTTAGTAGTTGGCTTGAAGCCGGCGAGCTGGTAAAATCGTTAGCACGCCGGACATAATGCTTAGGGTCATTTTGCCCTTTTTTACATTCCTTTTTCATGTTGTGCCGAGGTCGACTTTGCTTTTTGTCCTTTAGTAGTTGAAGTACCGATTTCTCACGGGGGTCGATGTAAACGACTAGCCACGTTCCCGCAAAATCTCAGCCCTTGTGGTTATTTTAGCCTTATATTAGTCCTTGAGGCTATTTTAGCCTTACATTATTAGTCTAGTGCAAAATGTGTCACAGGCGGGAAGTTATCTGGATTTGCATCGAATCCATATCAACTGTTTCCTCCCGTCTCAAATATAACTGCATTAGTGCTTTCATCATCAACCATTATTTCCCTTACATTTTCTCTTTGATGAGCAGCTAAAGAGCTGAAGAGCCTAATCTATCCTGAGTCATTTGATATATGACCATCTTTCTGAACAATGATGTATAGTAATGAATAGTAGTATAAAGTACTATAAAGGAATATATACAAGTGTGTAACGGTGTACAGTAATGTATAGCAACATACAGCAATCTATGTAATCTAAATCCTTGTATACAGATACAGTCATATACAGCAATATAAAGGCGGTGAGCTGGCAGAAACGTTAGCACACCGGGCGAAATGCTTAGCGGTATTTCGTCTGTCTTTGTGTTCTGAGTTCAAATTCCGCCGAGGTCGTCTTTGCCCTTCATCATTCCGGGATCGATAAATTAAGTACCAGTTGCGTACTGGAGTCGATCGAAACGACTGGTTCTCTCCCCCAACATTTTGGGCTTTGTGCCACGAGTAGAAAATAATATATATTAATACATGTAACCTAAATCCTTGTATAGAAATACACTGTATTACATAGCGTATAGAACGGTAAAATTGTGTTTAGAAGCAGATAGTAGTCTATGACAGTATATATATATATATATATATATATATATATATATATATATGCAGTGTATCAGTGTATAGAGATGTATAGAATTGAAAAGCCAATGCATAGCAGTGGGTCCTAGTATATACTAATATATAATAATAGTAAGGCGGTGAGATGGCAGGAACGTTGGCATGCCAGGCGAAACGCTTAGCCGTATTTCGTTTCTCTTTACGTTCTGAGTTCAAATCAAATTCCGCCGAGGTCGACTTTCCCTTTCATCCTTTCGGGGTCGATAAATTAAGTATCAGTTACGTACTGCGGTCGATCTAATTGACTGGCCCACTGTCCCAAAATTTCGGGTCTCCTGCTTAGAGTAGAATAGAATACATCCTGATAGTATATGTTGATGTATGCAGTTTGTAAGATGCCGTACAATCGGTTTTGCAGTGTAACCAGTAGCTTATGCAGTGTATGGAACTGTATAACTCTTTGTAGTAATAATAACTAGTATATGCCAGTGTATTGAATGCATGACTGTTTATAGCAGTGAAAAGTAGTGTACAGGGGTGTGGACAATATATGAAGGGATTAGCAGTGTATAACCGTGTTTGAACTGTGTATAGTGGTGATACTAATGTCTAATTGTTAAGTCTGGATAATTGCATACGTCGAAGAGAGGACAGAAATCTAAGAGAGAGGGTGATTGAGAGAAAGAAGGAAAGAAAGATGTAAAGAGCAATGACAGTGAGAAGGGAGACGAAGAGATGATTTTTCAATTAAATATTTGAATATTATTCTGCGGATGTCACATCCTGCTGTCATTTTAGAAGATTGAACAGACTTTGGACACAGTAAATTTTCTATTTCTTTCCATCATCGCTCCCAGTCTCTCTCTTTCATTCTTTCTCGCTCTCTCTTCTTCTTCCTTTCTTTCTTTCTCTCTCTCACTATCTATCTATCTATCATGTTAGCTGCCTGTCTGTCTGTCTGTCTATATTTGTGTATATCTGTCTATTTAACTATACATTTATGTATCAGACAATCTGTTTATCAATCTGTCTGTCTATCTATCTATCTCATCGCGTATGCCCCCTTTTCTCTCTCTCTCTCTCCCTTTTTCTCCCTTTCTCTTTGTCTCTTTCCCATTCTGCATTCGTATCTTTCTCTCCTTCCCTTCAGCTATCCCTTAAGTCTGTTTATTTATTTATTTATTTTATTTGTACACATACATACATATTTCTGTATATTGTCATTCCACCGACGTTATCTTGGTATTATATATAGTATATTATATTATAAGATTTATACACAGAGAGAAGATACTTGACAGGACTTCTTACTCGCGAAATGGTGAATGCATTTCACGCCCTGTAACAATCATCAGCACTCTTTATGCTGTATTCAATATTTAATGCTTAAAGGAAAAAGACAGACGGCAACTTTAGCACTAAACAAGTCCTTTTTACAGGGTAAACATATTTGAACGGATATAAGAGTTTATTAGTGGCATAAATATAGTGAAAATGAAACAGAAAAATCTTGAACAGGGAAGCAACTAAACAACCGATTCTTGTGTTTAATTAAACATATATTGATC